>NC_089582.1:33428119-33728119 GCF_019320115.1 Miscanthus floridulus | reverse complement strand
AAAATGTGAGTTAGTAAAAGATACAATAAGCACAAGAGTTTTAACTTGAGAAAAAAAATTTGTAGCAGTCAATAAAAATAAAGTTAAAAGTCAAAATTCAGATTCATGACTTAATATATGTGATGCAACAAGGGTCACCATTGTTAATGGCAGGGTTGCAAACTAATTGCATGTTAAAATAAACAAGGTGTCATGCAAAGTAAAAATATGAATATGCATGAAATACATATATAAGTCAGTCCCTTGCAAAAAATAATTAATAAGTTTTTTATCATTAGATATAGACTATAAAATATCTATTATGTCTATTTTGTAGAAAGTAAACAAAGAAAAAATACAATATAATATAAGTAATTTTTTATTAATCAATAAATATATATTAATAATACATCTTTTAAAATTCTAGCCTGTGTGTGAGAGCACGAGTTGATGGACTAGTAAGCACAAATGGAGATAAAGTTTATATAAAAAAATTATAGAGCTCAACAAAATCTAAAATTTTATAATTTATATCTAATAACATTTTGATTTGAACATTGTCCCATGGGCTACATGACCCCCTTCTATAGCCCAACATCAACCCATATGCACTTACTACATTTTTTTTCTTTTGCATAAAAAACCTATTAAAACTGCAAAATTACAAGTACTATCTTTTGAACATGCAGCTCAAAGATGAACATGCTTGCACCCGGCGACATAAAATCCAATGTCGGGTTGTTGGCTGCATTTGGCTGTAAAAAGATGCCAATATCGAACGGATATTCATACCCACAAACTACAGCGAGCACCATACCGTTCGTTAAGATCACATCACACTGAGCTGAAGTGCTGAACTGTGCAGCGGCCTGTGGATAAGCCGCTTGTGGACGCCACGAGCTTCCGGTTCCGGTTCCGGGCCAAATACAAGAGCCGGCAAGCCTGAAAAGAACCACAAGAATCCTTGGCCCCCCGTACACGCAGCGCGGCGCAGCCACACACACGTACACCTACTCCCGCAGCCATGGCATCAGTAGGCTTCGGCACGGTCGCGCCGGCCGTGGCATCGCCGGCGGCCAGGACGACGAGTCTGGCCGGCCGCTGCGCACGGCCCTCCTCCACGGCGCACGTCCCCGCCGCGACCAAGGTCGTCACGGCGGCGTCGGCGGCTAAGCAGCAGGAGGAGAAGGGCCTGTTCGACACCATCTTCGGCGCGCTGTACAAGGAGGAGCAGCTGCTGGAGACGGACCCCATCCTGAACAAGGTGGCGGGCAAGGCCGCCGCCCCGGCGCCGAAGAAAGCCGCCGCCGCCGCTCCGGAAGAGAGCGGCGGCAACGGCGGGTTCAGCCTCGGCGGATTGTTCTCCAAGCCCAAGACCAAGAAAGGGTGAACGTTATTAGCTAGTACTAGAACTCGAATTGTTTTATGCTGCTCCTACTTGCTGCTTGCTTGTGTAATTGTAATCCTCGGATCGGAGGGAGGCAGGGAGCCGGCGGCCTTGTGCAGCTTGTTCTCAGCCGCCTCCATTGTAAAGTACTCTGTTTATAACATTGATTCAGAAGAGCCACATCACCAAGCATCCAAATCAGAGCACCATATCCATATCCAACGAAACTGGAGCAACAACAACCTCACGGCAGCAGCAGTCGAGTGGCTTAATTTTCTCCCGCAGGTTCGCTGCTGACTTCTGATCACTAGCATATGCCCATACCATTTATATCTGATAATTCAAAAATATTTTCATCTAGTCAGAACTTCTAAAGTTCGATGGCACACTGCAGCAGTGGACTCTGCACTCCATGGATGGCCTTCGTCGTTTGGAATTGAGTCTTGATTTGTTTTTGTCTTAAAAACTTTACTTGCTTTGATGCGTTGAGTTGTAATAAGTTGGTCTTAATCCTCTTCAAAGAGGATGAAGCCGGAAACCTCTTTCCATTATCTTGAAAAAAAGAAGCAACATGTAGTAAACGAATTTTCTAGTCAATGCAGGAGATGAGGAGAAATAAAGGCATGCGGCAATGCGAATTATCTTCACTAGTTGGTTTTGGACTCCCTCTATCTAATAGTAGTAATAATTAATATACATGACGTTTTTGACACGCTAAAAAGACACAAACCAGTCTACTTTGTTTGTCCAATAGACCAATACAAAGAGTGGCAGTAACCTGTTTTGTTGGAGAAGAACGATTGCGACAGACATACTCTGTTCACCTCTTATCTCTTAATAACTGAATTCGACACCAACTCTACCTTTGAAACATTGTATTGGAAGACCCCTCAGGAGTCAGGAGCCATCAGGAACCAACTCTAACTTTGTAGCAGGTGGTGAGGAGCTTACTGCTAAGTGCTACCCTTAACTCCTGGTGAGGTTTCCGTCCCAATATGGCGATGTTCATCTCTGCAGTGTTGAGCGACCTTACCAGGAGATCCATGTCTTTCCTGATCGACAAGTTCTCGACGGCGGCAATGTCGGAGGAAGACTCTGAGCAGCCTTGAGAGGCTTCTCCTTTGGGTTCGCGTCATCGTAGAGGAGGCAGAGCAGCGGCACGTCACGAACCAGGCCATCCTCCGGCAACTCAACCAGATGAGGAAGGAGATGTACAGAGGGTACCATACGCTTGACGATATCTTCCGATGCCGAGACCATCAAGAGCAGACGGCCAAAGATCAAAGCCAAGCTGTGATGGTTCCGTCGTCAAACCTTCACAGAAACCGATATCTTGAGAGACTACTTTTAAAATTTTCTGACAAAAGACGTTAACTACTAAACAAAATAGTTATGTGAAAATAATTATTTTTGGTTTGATTTGTAAATAGCATCCGTTGGCACAAGCACACTATTTCAGACACCACAGAAACCGAAATGGAAAAGCAGGAAAGAGAAACGGAGAGAGTACATCTTATTTTGTTCTACCTCTGAATCGAAGTCATGAGAGACAACAATAAGACGATCATCTCTGAATCTGTTGAATTCTCTTCCTCCTGGAGCAGGAGACCATTCGCTGTGGCCTCCGCACCTCACAGTCCCACATGTAGTTGTAGTGTGGTGGTGTATGTGATCTCCATGCGACAACTTCCATCCTCCTACGAGGTGTAACATTGTTGCTACCAGACAAGAGATCTCGAATACTCATCTGGGGGCCTTCGTTTTGAGCCTTGTCCTGAACAAAATCTGTTTCATAGTCATGAAGAATCACCAGATATTCAGGAGACGTCCTGTTTACTCTTCGGACATATACCCGCTGCAAACCCTGCCAGAAATCAGCGCATTTCTCTCCGTGGAGCAAGGTGTTATTGAGCCGCTTGAACTTTTTCACGCTTGCAAGAGCCATGCTCCAGAAACGGGCGTCGAAATTGGCTTTCAGTAGCCCGGTCAAAACGGTTGCGGCCAAGAACGACCCGTGCATCTCATGCGCCAAGTCCATGGCCATTGACGCCAGTTTCGGGTGGTCTTGTGTGTCCATGCTACCAAACGTACGCACCTTGAAGAAGTACCAGTACTCTTCTGGTGTGAGGAATTTTACTTCCAGCGGTTGCGTTGTTCCAAACCTTGCAATCTTGTCTGATCGACTAGCGACAATAATTTTACTTCCACTGCAACATGCTGTTTGCAATCAGACTACAATTTCCTCCAGACATCTTCATCCATGCCACCGATTAGTTCGATTATCACCAATATCCTTGCTTCTCCATTGGCACGGCTACGATGCTTGATTACATCACAGTCACTTAGAGTTGCCACTGTCCTGTCATCTCTTGCACCACATTGTCTGAAACACATGATCTGAGAGAAGTGGTCACGCACTCTTTCGTGGTTGCAAGCGTGCTCAATCAGGGTGCTCTTCCATATCCTCCTCGGGCCAACAATGGGCAGGACACCTGGTTTCCATCGATGGGAACCTCTTCTTGCAACAGGAATTCCATGATTCTTGCCATCTCCATTTGGCGACCGAACATGCCATGGGTCCAGAATCAGGTACATGCTGTAGGGCTGGCGGCACTGGCGAGGGCATCCACTCAAGAACACGTCGAGCTCACTCGTATCTCTGATGGCGGCCTCTAGGCAGCCAAGAACTTGTCTGAGCTGCTCTTGTTCGCTTGAGCTGCTGCCGTCGCTGCTGAAGCGGATCCGCTATTGTATATTAGCTTCAAAGTATTTTTTTTTTCTTTTAGATTACAGCTCTAGGCTAGAATATGCCCCATACATTTGCATCTGACAATTCAAAAATACTCATCTAAGTCAGACACACAACCTTAACGTAGCCTTTAAGGAAGTCGCCACCACGAAAGACGCGGTCGCTGCCGCCGCTTCTAGGCCCCTCTCCTATCCCCCCACCCCCACCCCCACAGTTTTTCTATCCAGTTGCTTAGAGTTTAGTTTAATAAATCTTCCAACAAAATAAGATGATTTTTGGTCCGGATCGTATTTCCTGCGATGACTTCAGTGATTTCCACGACGAGATCGCCGTTGCAGCATCGATTTCATCGGTAAGTGGCCAATTTATGGCCTTTATCTGCAAGGGGAGGGGTGCTTCTGGGAGCCCCCTACGAGGACAGCGACTTCGGGTTCGATCTCATCGTCGATCATTGCGGAGATGAATTCAAGGTCTCAAGGTGATGAATCTGCGGCCTATGTCGTACCTGATGATGCAACTGTCGATATTCTTTCAGCGATTTAGATGCGTTTTGGACCGGTTCCGAAGTGTTTGATCTTGCGGCATGTCCGCAATGTTTTCGGATTGGTTGTTGGATTCGACATAAGGACTGCCCTTTGGCTCTGGCGTGTGAGGGAAGCCATTGGGGAAGAAGACGATGGAAAATCTTGATAGAATATTAGTTTTTATTTCAGATTTTTATATATAATTTGGAGATATACCGTGCCAAGATTTAATATAATTCTCGTCCGCAAAAAAAAGACACACAACCTTTAGGAATCTACCTATATAAATAAATGGGTGACCATTTTCCCCCCTTTCGTCGTGCGAATACCAATGGAAATGGAACAAACTAGCCCACTTAGTAAACGATTTTTCTAGTCAATCTAGACGTTGGAGAAGAGTAGAAATAGAGGCATGAGGATGTGCGAATTGTCTTCACTACTCGGTTTTGTACTCCCTCTGTTTAATAGTAGTAATTAATAGGTGCTCAAATTCAGGTGTTCTTATTATATATACTAGTCCATCAACCCGACTCTAAACAATATATCTAAATGTAAAGTAAAAACTATGTATTTACAAAACTCAAAACATCTTATAAGTTGAAATTGAGTGAGTACATTTGGCTAATAAATAATTACTTATATTAAATTATATGTTTTCTATTTCTAACATAATAGACATAATAGATACTCTATCATCTATATCTAGTTATCATAAACTTATTAATACTATTTTTTCAAACAACTAATATACATTTTTTATATCTGTATCCATATTTTTCCTTTACATGGAACCTCTATATATTTTAGATATGCAATTACTTTGAAACCTTACCATTAATCATGGTGGATCTTGTTGAATCATGTATCTTATGAAGTCATGAACTAAATTTTGATTTTTTTAAATTTTATTCTTATCATCTACTACGGATTTTTTCTCTCCTCAGTTAAGTTGAAACTCTTGTGCTTACTGTATCTTTCATTAGCTCGGTTGGAAAACCGGGTTTCCACCGGATAGGACGTGGAGGGATCTTTGCCCAGCCGGGTGCCCTAGGCGAAGGTTAGGAAGATGGTAGGTGGGCCTAGGCAGAATTAGGGTTTCATAAATATATTCACCAAACCTCTTACACAGGGCTCAAGTCCCCCTTTTATAGTACACTGTTGGCCACTTTCCTTCTTTACATTCTTGCCCTAAGACAGCTAAGGCACATTTTTGGAATATCACCTTGCCAATACAAACTGCTAGGGGTAATCTAGGTACTCTCATCCCAAACCGCCTCTGCTTCTTGGGCCACGCCTGCGGGCTTGCAGACGGCCCACGGCCCAGCGTTGCATCGCCTCCGGGAGCTTCTTCCTTCCCGGCGTAGGTCTTGTGATGGTACAAACTTCTTCTGAGTCAAATGTATTATGTGATTCATAGAAATTAGTAAGTAAATCTCAAATATATGATCCTCCAGATAAGGAACCACTTCAGAAAAATCTCATACGACAAACGCAATGATCACTTTAGATTTTCAGATTGACTAGCCACTTGTATCATGTACAACTACTGAATATCACTGTCTAACACAAACTTGAATGGCAGAACGCTAAGTCAAAGTACATATTGTAGTCGCATATTACTTCTACCCAATCAACACCAAATACATAATCCCACAATAATCATTGGCTGCTCAAAAATTTTGGCACGAGATATGTATAATTTAATCTGCAGTTGCTAGCTTTTGAAGAGAGGCAAGCTTGCCCACAAATCAAAGCAAATCACAGCAGCGCCCCCTGCAGCATCCATGCCACCACCTCCACCACCACCCATGCCGCCTCCCCGCGACGCCCGACGCAGCTGCGCCACCTCCCCACGGTCCCGTCGGCCTCCCTGCGCCGGATCGGAGTTGGGAGAGAGAGAGAGAGGAGAAAAGCTCGCCGGAACCCTAGATCCAGGAGGAGGAGGGCCTACCTCGTCGGGGTCACCGCGCCACTGGATCCGCGCCGCCATCCATGGCGCGTCCGCGCCGCCACGCCGCCGGGAAAGGAGGGGGCGCCGGATCCGGGGAGAGGGCGTCGGATCCGGCGAGGGGGCGGCGGATCCAGCGAGGGGGCCGTCGGGGTAGGAGGGGGCCATCGGGGAAGGAGGGGCCGCCGGGGAAAGGAGGGGGCGCCGGATCCGCGCCGCCACGCCACCGGGAAAGGTGGGGGCGCCGGATCCGGGGAGAGGGCGTCGGATCCGGTGAGGGGGGGCCGCCGGAGAAAGGAGGGGGCGCCGGGGAAGGAGGGGGCGCCGGGGAAAGGAGGGGCGGTGGATCCGGCGAGGGGGCCGCCGGGGAAGGAGGGGCCGCCGGGGAAAGAAGGAGCGGCCGGGAGAGGAGGAGAGGGAGGCGGCGCCGGCGGGGGGAGGGGGAGCTGGCGGGTGTTTGGGGCGGCGGCTGGCAGGGTTAGGGCTAGCACTTCTTTGTTTATTTATTTATTTTATTAATAACATTTTTCTGTGCGTGCATAGATTTTTTCTGTGCGTTTTTAAAGAACCGACAGAATAAATTGCTTTTTTCTGTGAGTTCTTTTTTTCGTGTGTCTATTGTCATGCACAGAAAAATCATACAATTATTCTGTGTGTTTTCGTATTTTTCTGTCGGTATATTTTGGAACCGACAGAATAATCGTAATTTTTCTGTGCGTACCGGAAAAAACGCACAAAAAAATTCGTCACTCACAGAAATATTCGAGTTTCCAGTAGTGTATAGTTTCAAATGAAACAACTCTGCTTTTAGTAATGTAGCATTCTGCTTGATATCCATATCATAAGATTTAGATGAGGCACCAATGAAGCATGAAGACACAAACATCTTGTGTCTTAAAAATGTTTTATCTACTCAATAGGCAGGGCCCATAGATGAGATGGACAATGAGTTTCACGTTTCCATCCCTCCTTTTTCATTTCTTTCCGCTTGCATTATGTAGACAGGCATGTCAGTAAATACACATGAGAAATGTCCATAAACATGGTGAAAACCATGAACAGACTTCATGATACGAGAATACACGATAGTGATTGTTCTAAAAGGGTATTCTCGTCTAGTTATAGAGCTTAAGAACAAAAATTCAATCTTTACAATTGTTAGAAGTAAAACATGACTTGATAAAACTGATCATAATAACGGACATTGACACTCATGAAAGATAGACCCCACGCATGTGGTTATTCAACATTGATTCTGGAATATTGTAATGTACGAGGCTATGAGCAACGATGAGAGACCCACTAAAGAAACAAACATATGCATATCTTCTTTTTTTTGTTCTCCCATTGTCTTATGTGTGTACGACTGTACATTTTTTTAGCCTGAGCATAAAAGGTTGAAGCGTTATCAAGACCAGCATCTTTTGTTCAGGCACTAACCAACTACAAGTACACAACTATAATATGCAACACAAATGCTTGGAGCTTCTCTTATACAAGCATAGTATTTTTTTTTTCATACCGTCCGGCCCGCGAGAGATGTTGCACGATTTGAAAGAAAACGAAAACGTGTTGTAGCATGTACATGCTGAGCATGCTCTATCTTCATCGTTGAAAATCTTTTTTTTTATTTGTGCTGCTCACTTTGCTCACTGCTACACACCACTGTTTTGTATGACACATACCTCAAATTTAGTGTCTGGACGGTCAAGATAGCACATGCTCCGCATGTAGGTACAGAGAAAAGAAAACTAATGCAACCTAGACAACCAAACTTCTTAGAACTAGTATAATGTTCACGCTAACGCAACGGATTTATCTTGGAGACACACATGAAAACAGCCAAAGTTTTTTTTTCTATAGTTCAACTTTTATACAATATCTTTGAGCATGTATACAATCCGAGAAACTAAGAAGTCATAGTAAAGTTTTTTCTCATATAACCATTTAAGTTACATCTGTCTAAGTCCTTAATCATGACTTGGAGATCTTCAGGAAAGTTGTCAAAACATTCGTTTGCATGGCTCTTAAGAATATCTCCCAAAAATTTCATCCTCAGTGAATTTGATAGCTGTGCATGGTAGATATAATAAGTTAAGTTATTAATTTTGTATGTAGTGTACGGAATATAGTTAGAGAATATATGCTTACAGTGTTGATCGGTGGTAATCTTACACCATCCCATGACTTCATAAAATTGTATACAAGGAAGCCTCCTAATTTCCTGGAGACGAGCATTTGTTTGATTTATTGTACATAAATCAAATAACTATTTTGTGATAATAAGAAAGATGAAACATATTATAGGTGATTACCAGTCTTTATGTTTTGAAACTTTTGTAACACATGCAGGGAATATTCGCTTCCAGTAATAAATATTGTCGTCCCACTTAGAATTTATCAGTTTCATAGCGAGACTGAACATTTTAGCAATAGTGTGAAATGTAGCTATATATGGCATGATTTTAGCATAACCCTTATAACATACATCATCTGGGAGTGAATCCATAATGTCGGGTACCATAGAACGGGGTACCCCGAGCGTACACCAAAAGAGTCACTTAAATCCCATCAACAACGAAGCCAGAAGGTAAGCCATGGGTTCATCACCGGCCCCGTCCGAGCCCACCGGCTCTCCGCCTCGCCTTAGGCCTCGCACGGGAGGTCTCGACGCCCTGACGCAATCTCCACCTCGCGCGAGGCCTCTCGCGGAAGGCCTCGGCAAGGAGCCCAATCTCCGTCTCGCCCGAGGCCCCGTGCGTACAGCCTCGAATGAGACAGCTATTCTCCGTATCGCTCGAGGTTGGCTTGTCAACAACCCATCGCTCCCGCCTCGACCAGTCTTCCCGACAGCATGTCACGTCCTATTAATGCGTCAACTACTCCCGCAATCTCAGCTGGACGATGGCTCAACACCACGGAGTGGCCGACGGGACAAGAAGTCGCATCAGCGCCATACCGGCTGAGACAGGGCACGGCGGGGATTACCGGCCACTATATTCTGGCGCTGTGCCCACGATCAGCGCCCGCACTACACTGTGCCCCACGATCCCCGTCCCGAAGACAACGCGGCATGGGAAGCCTGGCCCGGGTCATCATCGCCTCCGAACCAGCGTACCAGAACGACCGCTCCCTCCGAGCCTCGGCACCCTACGTTAGGCCTCGGCCATCTCAAGATTCACGTCTGCCGAGACCCCCACCACGGTTCGGCCTCGGCGCCAACCAAGCTCCGCCCTCGCGCGCAGTCCACCCACAGCGACCGCACGCTGACCGCCGCGCCCGCTTCGAGGCAGCCCTGGAGCTCCCATGACGCACAGGATCGGATGTGACCAGCACGTCGCCCCAGCGCTTCAAGGACAGACCACTCTACCACGCCGCTACAGGAATAGGCTATAGGGCTCGGACACGCCGCCTCCGTTCGCACGACGCCGTATAGTTAGCACATGTACTACCCCTGTCCTCCCTTCAACTATAAAAGGAAATGACTTGGGCCATTTCTAGAGAAGGACACAGGCACCCACAAAAGCAACACTCTGTAACACGCACACTTCCCTGCCACCTGAGAGCAACGTCTCAGGCAGTCCGCATCACTCCACGCCGAGACCTGGGACTAGCTCCCTCTCTCACCCAGCTTATAACCCCCTACTACAAGCACTTCGGTGCAAGGAATACAAGATCGATCTCTCAAACTGGATGTAGGGCACCAATTGCCCGAACCAGTATAAACCTTGTGTCTCTTTGCATCACCATCTGGGATCGGGAACACGCAGTACAAATTTACTAGTTGGTTGAGGATCCCCCGGTCCAAAACACCGACATATAATGTGCACAATTTTCTTTTGCATGTCCATTATGAATAAAGTATATAGTCCATCTCGATAATATGGCAGTAGAATATAAAAACATAGACATAGAATATAAGTGTTTAAAAAAAGTATAATATATATAAATAAAATATAAAGGAGTATACTGAACATATCTTACATTGCTGCAATCTTTAATTTTGTATTCCATGTCAGGCCAGCACTCGACGGCTAATGTTTAGCCTCACCTGCTGGTAAAAACTGCAACGTGTGCCAGCAAGTGCCACTCTTACACATAATTCTTTAATATTAACTCCCTACAAATGTAGTAAATTTAGTATTCAGCAATTTCAAATCAGTGAAGAGTTAAAATATTGTAATATTTCTTGTTTTCCAAGCTGGCTACACTTACGACACTCTGTAGATATGATGGGCTAAACTTGATGCCATCTACAGATAGGATCAGTGGAGCAGATAACAAGAATGCCATGACAGTCATTCATGGCAGTCACAACATATATGGGGTCCAGTGTGCACAACATATATCCAAACATGTGGATCAAAGCCAAAGGCATGAGCTCAGTGGCGGATTTAGGCCTGGGGCCGCTAGGGCCATGGCCTTAGGTGTTGGGCTGTTTTTTGTATACTGTATACTACTGTAGTAAGAAGGTCTAATACAACCAGCCCATTAACTCTATTGAGTGGCCCTAGGCTTGGATTTGGCCCAATTCCGCCACTGCATGAGCTTTGCATACTGCATCAGCAAATAAATAATAATTCATCGCATCAGTTATATGATTGAACCAGTTTTACAGAACAATACAAGCTTATAAGAATTTATTAAATATAATCAGATGACTCTTGGTACACAACATCTTGGAGAAGTAGTAATCTCTCTCCTTCTCTAGGCTATCAACAAGGAACTTCATCTTAGTTATCTGCAAACCATGGAATTCACACAAGTCGTCAAAATTTTAGTGACCAGAGTCAATGATTATGAGGCTCACAACACATGCAACAATCTGACAAAGGGTAGTATTTCTAGTAGATCACCAGATAGCCTTGACATTAGAAATTCAGGATAAATAAATGCATTTGGCAGCATACACAAGGCTATATCAATGTAACAAAGGGAAGACCAACAATTTTAACATTTCACTCTAGGAAAATTGGTAGTATTTCTGAGTTATCATTCCTTTTTAACATGAGCTGAAATCTGCAAGCACTACAAACCAGTCCTTGAATTATCTATTTGTGCAAACAGAAGAAAACAGGTAGCAAAAACTTACTAATCCACGACCTGCTGGATCTTGTGCTCAAAAACCTCATGCCGACTGACCTCCTGCTGGGAGAGCGAGATTTCAGACAACCAGAACTATTAAACTTATTTTTTTTTAAAGAAAGAGCATAAACCAGTTTGACTGCAATAAATTACCATCTATATGATACCCAATCATAAGACCGAGTTCAATTCAATTGATGTTCATGGACACTAATGGTTTTTTACATGACATAAAACTGTAAGCCTGACATGCAGGAAGACTCATTAATTGCTCAGTCAATTGCTATTATTGCCCAACACCTATAAGCCGGAAGAAGGAAAATGACAAAACATATGCCCATCTCATACTGAATCATAATAATTAGCAAAGATCATATCTATCCATGAATGCAAATATATATAACCTAAAATCCATAAAAACCACTAACCCATCAATCAATAAAAATTAGTTATAAAAGAGGGCAACAATATTCCCATTTATGATTGTCTATATAAAAGGTATGCATGGTAAAAAAATTAACGATCTATCATATAGACATCTTGAATTCTAGAATCCACATTATAGATTTTTTCTTTGCCATTACCGTAGTTACTTCCTAGCAGGTTACTATTTAGTAGTCATGCACATGTATCACCTCCTATCTAAGAAATCAAAGAGGTTCTTTCAAAATTCATATTGTACCCTTGCTCCATCCAGAAGAAAAAAAGGCAAATAGATCAACAAATAAGAACCACAGGAAAAAAGAGAACATCAGTAGTAGACACAACATTCATACCACAAGAATTTTATTCCGATACAATCTAATTTCTAGATACAATGCTAATTCAAGACCATGATTTCCAAACTAAACTGACATCCATTCATATATCCATGAACTGACATCCATGATTTCCAAACAATAGAAACACTCTCCATCGATCCATTCATATATCCATGAACTGACATCCATTACGAAGGGGAAAGCAACTCACCACAGTAGGCATAACACAAGGATATACACTTATAAATGGATCAGATCTGAACACAAATAACTAAATAGCTAGTTAGGGTTCGAGTGCTCAAATTCGCACCGTAGCAGGAAGGGAATAGGAAGGTGAGCTCACCCTGGTGATGCTCATCAACGACAAGGGTGAGGAAGGGCGAGCCGGCGCGATGGCCAGGGGCGTCGCCGGCGCTCGACCAGCCAAGGTGGTAGGGCGTTAATGGCCCGGCGCAGCTGGCAGCAGGTGACCAAAGCCAGGGGGACCGCGCCGCCAACCACGGAGCCGCCCAGGGGGCCGCAAGGCCAGCCACGGCCGCGGCTGCAACTCCGCCCGCCGGGGGCTAGCCACGTCGCTGGGCGGTTGCGACCTCGCGGCGGGGGTTGAGGACGGTGCTCTCAGCGCGACCTCGCCGTGGTCGGGGGAGGCACTAGGTGGCTAGGAAGCAGTGGGGCAGAGGGAGGAGGAGGCACCACGACGGGAGCAAGGGCGGCAGCGGCAGCGGCGTTCTAGATGTGCGAGGAGGAGAAGCATCGGCAGGCTGTTTTCTTTTTTTTATTGATAGGCCGCCGCCAGGAATCGAACCGCGGCGGGCACGGGCGGCACGCGGGGTGGGCGATCGTCCGAAGGGCGATGGAGGGTAGACACACTAAACATGAGCTGTCGGATTTGGATGAGTAATGAGAGAGAATGGCTAAGAGATAATCTGGTATATCCGTTTTGATGGTGTTATATTTTCTACGTGCATTCATGAGTGTGGATGTAGCATAGACCATGACTATGGAGCAGACATTTATTGTGTAGCTGTAGATTTATTTTAACTGATGTATTATAGTGTAGAGTAGATGCACCAGGCCTAGTCATGGGGGCATCACAACCAATTACGCCCATAGGTGGGCCGTGGCCTTGTGAGCGCCTAGCCACACACCATGTCAACATGCAGCGCCTAGGAGCGCGCGGTGACGGCTTTTTTAAGCTGGCGGTGAGCGGTGGAACGGAACCGTGGGGAATCAAGAAGCATTCAGCCGGGCCACCACCGCCGAACGGCCGGCCAGCCAAGGTCTCGTGCCTTGAGCCGCGAGCTGGATCCGAACCCCCCCGTGCCCGCCCCCACGCGCCTCCCCACTCTTCTCGGCTCCCCACACCGCTCCACTCCGTCCCGTCCCGTTACAAAACCCCGAGCTGCAACCCCACTGGCAGAGAGAGAGGCTCTCCCGGTTCCGCCGTCTCCTTCCCCCGCGTTCCGTTCGCCCCTCGCGGCCCCCCGTACGTACCACGGCTGCACGGCCGATGGCGTACCCCGCGGCGCCGCACGCGAGCTCGGCCTTCCTCGCCAGCCCCGCGGCGACGCTCCCCGCGCGCCGCGCCTCGCCCCCGGTCCCGCGCCGCGCGTTGTCGGCCGCCGCCGCCGCCACCACCAGCAACTGCGTCCTCGCCGACGCCCCCCGGGAGATCAAGGTAAGTCGCGCTCGCGCATTGCGTGGGGTCCGCGTGGTTCCGACTTCCAACAATCGCACAAGCGTCGCGTGATCTGTATTGCGTGCCGTGCCGGTCCGTGGTACGGCGGGTCGATCACATTTTCGGGTTGTCGCCTGTGTGCCAGGAGGAGCAGGCGGACGCGGGCGCCCAGGCGGCGCGGAGGGACGTCAGCCCGGACACGGTGGCCTCCATCATCCTCGGCGGTGGCGCTGGCACGCGCCTCTTCCCGCTCACGCGGACCAGGGCCAAGCCCGCGGTAATAATCGCCTCAGCCCCCTCCCTGTTTCTAGACTATGTCCCCATCGCTCACAAATCGCATTTCGTTATTCCTGATTCATTTGGTGGGCAATCGGCATTTCACAGCTTGGGATTAGCGGTTGGAAACTCCCGTTGCAATCGACTGAGCTGCGAGGTAGTTACTGTAATAGTGATTCAGCTGTTGTCGCTCGCTTTCAGGTGCCCGTCGGGGGATGCTACAGGCTCATCGACATCCCGATGAGCAACTGCATAAACAGCAAGATCAACAAGATCTACGTCCTCACCCAGTTCAATTCCCAGTCTCTCAATCGCCATATCGCACGGACATACAACTTTGGTGAGGGAGTTGGATTTAGTGGTGGGTCCGTGGAGGTACACACTCTTCAGTCTAAGCAGGGTCAATTGTGAAATGCCATTGTGCGTTACCAGTGTGATGGGCACGTGACCAATGTTTTCTGCCTGTTTATTTTTACTCATGGAATAGGTGCTGGCAGCTACCCAGACAGCTGGGGAATCCGGAAAGAAATGGTTCCAGGGAACAGCAGATGCTGTCAGGCAGTTCCTCTGGCTTTTTGAGGTTCTTCCTGGGCCATGTGTAATGCTCTACCTTTCGGAGGATGCTATCACTATCTCCAATTAACTTTTTTGCCTGATATTCTGTGAAGGACGCAAGACTCAAATGTATAGAAAACATACTGATTCTGTCTGGCGATCATCTGTATAGGATGGATTACATGGACTTTGTGCAGGTCTCCTATCTGCTCCAAGTTGATGTAGTTTCAGTCTTATTTTTTCGTTGCTGGACAAAGATATATTATAACACTGTTTTGCAGAAACATGTTGACTCTGGTGCTGATATTTCAGTTGCGTGTGTTCCTATGGATGAAAGGTTATTCAGCTTTGTCCCTTTTGAATTTGTTTCTTGCTTTTTCTTGGTAATTAAACTAGTCTTCAGTTGGCTAACAAAGCAATATGCCAATATGATATCTTAGCTAGTTACCTATACTGTAATGCACTGTTTATTCACTAGAGCATACTTGTTTATGACCATCATCAATGTTCATGCTGGAAAGCTTTGGATATCTCATGCTTTGCATTTTATAAGAACTAGAATGGCCTTGTTTTCTGTTGACATATCCCACGCTAACATATTCCTATCTTTTTATTTGTTTTTTTATCTCATCTACATGCAGTCGAGCATCTGATTTTGGATTGATGAAGGCCGACAGGAATGGTCGTATCACTGATTTCCTTGAAAAGCCTAAGGGTGAAAAATTGAAATCAATGGTACATTCCCTCTCACTGACCCCAAAAATGAACAACTACTTAACGATTTGTTCAGACAAGTATAGATTGACCACATGTTGCCTTTCTTTTGCATAATTAACATTTTTGTTCATGGGCTTCCTTTTATGTTGCATCATTTTCTATAATATTTGAGTTGAATCCTCTGTCTCCCTAACTTCATTTCGAACGCTATCGTTTGATTTGTTTACTTTGTGGAAAGGTTTTTAAATAGTCTACCATACTTGTTAATGCAGCAATTGGACATGGGATTGTTTGGATTATCCCCAGAGTTTGCAAGTACATACAAATACATGGCTTCAATGGGAATATATGTATTCAAGGCAGATGTTCTCAGAAAGCTTCTGAGGTAAGAATTAGAACTAACTCACTAAGTAAGGCTTTTTTATTTTTTAAAAAAAACCTTTTTTCATGAAAGAACAATGCATCGATGGCATTTTGTGTTCACAACCTTGTGTATAACGATACATCTAGCTTTCTTTTAATTAAGCCTTTTCTTTTGCGGTTCCCAATGAATGTGAATTTGTCCACAAGTTACAAAATCGTTACCTCTTCTGACTTGTAACTTGTAAGACAGGAATTATTACATCTTGCAATTTCTCCATGCACCTTCATTCACATTATGATGCAGCTGGTGGTGACGGCACTTACGTTCTTTGTTTGTTGTGCATATTTATTAGAGGCCATTATCCTACAGCTAATGATTTTGGCTCAGAAGTGATTCCAATGGCTGCAAAAGATTATGATGTGCAGGTATTTACACTCTACAATCCTCCAAAATCCAAAATCAACTTATGTTACCCATTGTTAGTTGTCATGAACAAGTGATTCTGAAGGACATGTTCTTCTGTTGGCTCCAGGCTTATTTGTTTGATGGTTACTGGGAAGATATTGGAACAATAAAGTCTTTCTTTGAAGCAAACCTTGCTCTCACTGATCAGGTTTACATTTCGATTGACATCGTTTCTGGCTTAATCTTTCTGTGCCAGGATAATAATTTCATTTATTATTTTCTAGTCTCCCAACTTCTATTTTTATGATCCCGTGAAACCTATTTTTACATCTCCTAGATTTTTACCTCCAACCAAGGTAGAAAACTGCAAGGTCAGAATCTCTTACCGCCTATACATTGTTTCGTTTATAATTCATTTCCTGGCAGCCTTGCTTGATATATCTGTTTTTGTGCAGGTTTTGAACTCTATAGTTTCACATGGCTGCTTTCTAACTGAGTGCAGTGTTGAGCACTCTGTCATTGGTATCCGCTCAAGATTAGAACGGGGAGTGCAGCTCAAGGTAAGTTATTGAGTGTTTGTGACTTATGTAGTTGCAAAGGAAATCTAAGACTATCCTAAGGGGGTGGGAGCTATGTGGGGAAAATGTTATCCTTTGGTATTCAATATGCATGGTTGATCTTCAGAACTTTATTAAGGAAGATTTAATGCTCACAATGGTAATTAAACATATAAAATGCTAAATAAAACATCAGATGATGTAGCCCAATCTGTTATCACAGCCATCAGATTATTACTCTGCAGTGCCCATCTATTTATGTTTGTTTTCTGTAATATACACATTTGTGGCATCACCATGCATCATTGAGCATTTATGAACTCTGTTGTTTGTTTAGTTTTGTGCCAAATTTGTACCCTTTTGTTGGTTTTGATTATGAACCAATTTGGTTTCATGCCCGGAAGGTCAACCATGGAAGCCATTTTCTTAATAAGACAAGTTATGGAGCGGTATAGGGAGAAGAAGAAGGACCTACACATGGTTTTTATTGACTTGGAGAAGGCTTATGATAAAATACCAAGGAATGTTATGTGGTGGGCTTTGGACAAACATAAAGTCCCAACGAAGTACGTCGGGCTCATTAAGGACATGTACAACAATGTTTTGACTAGAGTTCGAACAAGTGATGGAGACACGGATGACTTCCCGATTAGGATAGGACTACATCAAGGGTCAGCTTTGAGCCCTTATTTATTTGCTTTAGTGATGGATGTGGTCACAAGGGACATACAAGGGGACATCCCTTGGTGTATGCTTTTCGCGGACGATGTAGTGCTAGTTGATGAAAGCCGGACAGGAGTGAATCAGAAACTGGAGTTATGGCGGAAGACTTTGGAGTCCAAAGGTTTTAGACTTAGTAGAACTAAAACTGAGTATATGAGATGTGACTTCGGCACTACTACTTGGGAGGAGGAAGATGTTAGTTTGGAAGGTCAAGTAGTGCCTAGGATGGATACCTTTCGATATTTAGGATCAATGCTACAGAGGGACGGAGATATTGATGAAGATGTTAGCCATAGAATCAAAGCAGGGTGGATGAAGTGGCGGCAAGCGTCTGGTGTCCTATGTGACAAAAGGGTACCACAGAAGCTAAAAGGCAAGTTTTATAGGACGGCGATTAGACCTGCTATGTTGTATGGTGCAGAATGTTGGCCTACGAAAAGACGACATATTCAACAGCTAAGTGTCGCGGAAATGCGTATGTTGCGTTGGATTTGCGGCATACAAGAAGGGATCGAGTTCGGAACGATGATATACGTGAGAGATTAGGGGTAGCGCCAATTGAAGAAAAGCTTGTCCAACACCGGTTGAGATGGTTTGGACCAATGTTTTCAAGTCGTCCAGTCGAACCTAGTCGCCATGGGACCGACCAGAAGACTAATCGCGATTAATCGTCAACCAGGACGATTAGTCGAACCTAGTCGACCCCTGGTCGTCCTATATATCATGATATATATACCTACTATATATATACCTATATATACTATATATAGTATACACAATAAAGCAAGCATCAAGAGCATCTCTGTCTCCTACTGAGTTTAGGTGGTGACTTACTTGTGGGAGTTGTTTTCTTCTCTTTTCTACCATGTCCAGAAGTCCATATTCCTGTCCCAAACTCCATTTCTTTGCTGACTTGCTGCTGGAAGCCTAAAATACCAAAGAAGACCATAATTAGCAACACTAATGTAGTCTTGATCTTGACACAGGTCAACAGCAGCACTGCTGCAGTAGCAAGCACCGCTGCAGTAGCAAATAACTAGCATTTAGCAAACAAGTTCAGTACACATAAGCTAAAGTGTTCAAGTTCAGTACACATAAGCGAAACTGCTAAAGTGTTCAACACAGTCACAAACATTGACATCTAATTTAACAGTCCAACAAAAGTAGGCAACTAGCCATCTAATTAAGCAAATCAACATTAAAAGTGAAGCCTCCATCTCCATCTCCAGTTGGTCCATCTCCAGTTTCAGTTGGTGCAGATTCTTCATCCTCCTCCATTGCTATTGCTGAATCTACATGCTGATCTTGGTCTTCATCATCAACTTCATCAATATCTTGTGTCAGAGTCACTGTGTTCCTTGGACGCTTCCTGTTCCTAGCATAAGTACGCCTCACAGGGGCAGCAACAGCAGCACGAGTAGCAGCAGCCCTAGGCAAGTTACGTCCCTCTAGACCCTGAGTTGCACCAATAGCCTCATCCACAACAGCCCAAGTCATAGCATCGCCACCACCTTCCTGAACTGGTTCTGATTCACAATTTTCATTGACCCATTCATTTTCCCAATGAAATTCATCAAGCAAGAGTGGATTGCATATCTTTCCTTTGGAACCCAGCTCTCTAATTTTTTTAAATCTGTTTTCCATCTTGCGGTTGTAACTGACATATACCAACTTATTTAACCTTTGGTGCTCTAATCGGTTTCTCTTTTTTGTATGGACCTACACAAAATATAATGCAGAATCACATATCAATATTACTAGTTTACTACCATACTTAATTACTCAGCAGTAGTACACTAGCACTTACAGCAGAAAATTCACTCCAACTACGCTCGCATCCAGATGCAGCGCAACAAAGGCTAACAATCCTTTTTGCTAAACATTGGAGCTCATATGTGAGGCCACCATATGCACCCCACCAAAGCACTGTAATGTACTTAATTAGTTCATTGCTGATTGCTTTTAGAAAAAAGGGAATGAAATAGTTATTAGAGAACTTACTAGGATTTTTTCTATCTCTGTCTCTTATTGCTCCTGGTTGTGAGAAGGATTCGCCTTCAGCCCTCTCATAGTCTTCTGCCTGCTTGCTTATCTTGTTCTGCTCCTCATCATCAGTCACCATCTTCCACATAACTTGATTAAACATGATTCTCAGCCTTCCTGCTTGTCTCCTATCCTTTTCCTTTAGGGCAAAGAACTTGCTTGGGTTCAAGTATAGGGCTGCTCCATACAGCTGCTGCTCCATTTGGTTTTCCCATCTGTTATCATAGTATTTTAGTACCTCTTTGAGTAAATCTGGTTTGCGTTGCAAAGAATCCTTGATTGCGGCCTTTGCAACATCCATGGCTGCCATAATCTCAGGAGCTGCTGGTGTCTCATCTCCATCTGCTATCCTTAGAGCTACAAGAAGTGGTTGTGAAGCTCTTAGGCATAATTCCACTTTATTCCAAAATGGCATTGAAAGGATAATGTTCTCAACTCGCCGGCCTTCTTGAGTGGTAGAGAAACTGGTAGCATGCCATTCATCACTAACCACTAAATTCCTCAATCCACTCCTGTTCTTATGCAGGCTTGCCAATGTGAGAAATGAAGTGGCAAAGCGAGTTACAGCTGGCCTCACAAGATCTCCTCCAATCTTATTTCGCATTAGATCTAGAACCCTCCCATGCTTGTACATGAATCTGGTCACCTTCTGTGCCATGCTGATGCAAGTGTGGAATTCCTTGATCTTCCCAATATCCTCCAACAACAAATCCAAGCAATGGGCTGCACATGGTGTCCAAAATAGATGTGGGATCCTCTCCATTAAAAGCCTCCCTGCTGCCTTGAAGTTGGCTCCATTGTCAGTGACAATCTGCACCACGTGTTCCTTCCCAACCTTATCAATTTGCTTCTCCAACAAGTCAGCCAACATATTCGCATTTGCTATCTCACTTGAAGCATCAACAGACCCTAGAAAGAAAGTCCCTGCTGGACTGTTAGCAAGGAAATTGATGAGATGGCGGTGGCTTGTGTCAGTCCACCCATCGGACATTATGGTGCAACCATATTCCTTCCAAGCCTCCTCATGCTTCTTCCTCAATTCCACTGTTCTGTTCACAGCTCTTTCAAGCAGCGGAGTCCTAACATCATGATATGATGGTGAGCGGTACCCAGGACCATATTGTCCAATTGACTCAAGCAAAACTTCCCAGCTTCTTGAATTAATGACGTTCAATGGAATGCGATTCTCATAAAAGAAATCGGCAACATGATCATCAACAATTACTTTGGCCTCCTTATTTTTCTTTGTGCACTGCTCAAGTGTAGGTTGACTTTGCTTGGATTTGTGCCTCTCTGCAACTACTTCTTCTGGTGACTTGCAAAGCATGGAACTCACTGACCTGGACTGTTTTTGAGTTGCTGGTTTTGCTGTAGCAGATATAGTGAAAGAAGTGATGGCAGCCTGAGCAATCTTCTTCTTGGCTTGCTTAACTTTTGTTCCAGAACTTGGTACTGGTACAGCTACAGGTTCTTCTGCACCAGCAGCATCTTGTTCATCTTCATCTTCTACAGGTACCTCCACAAGAACAGTCCTTGAACTCTTTTTCAGATAAACAGCTATCTCCTTCCTAACTATTGCTGGAGTATTAGGACATTTTATTGCATCTCCATACCCCCCAGCAAGGTGCTGCTTGAATCTGCATATTCCGGATGGGACTACCTTCCTGCAAAATATGCACTGCACAAAGTCCTTCTTGGAAGGATCTGGCCACCACCCATACTTCCATCCTGGGTCTTGAGATCTTGCCTTTCTCTTTGTGTCAACAGCATGGGCAGCAAGATCTGGAGGTAGTTTTGCTATAGCCCTCTCAATTAGGGAAGGAATATCTTCTAGAGTAGATGAGGAAGCCATGGCAGTAGGATCTGACCCAACTGATGAATCTGGAACACCTCCTTCAAGGTCAGGCGGAGGCATGTACACTTCCACATTTGCACATCGTCGGTCCACATCTGCAGAAGAACAACTTCTTAGGATGGACGATGGAGAGCCAGAGAATAGCAGAGGGACAAAAGTACATCACAGCAAGCAACCTAGCAGCTGCAAAGTGAGGGATGGGGGAGGAGGGAAGAAGATGGAGAGGGGAAAGGCACATACCGTCGTCGGAGCAGCTCATCACGAAGAACGGCGACTGGAGGCACACGGGGAAGACTGGAGGCGCGTGGAGCAGCAGCCGTCACACACAGGAGAGAAGAGAGGAGAGGAGAGCAGCAGCAGCCAGGAGAGGAGAGGAGAGCAGCAGCAGCCAGGAGAGAAGAGAGCAGCAGCAGCCAGGAGAGGAGAGGAGAGGAGAGCAGCAGCAGCCAGGAGAGGAGACGAGAGCAGCAGCAGCCAGGAGAGGAGAAGAGAGAAAGAGCAGCAGCAGCCAGGAGCCTCTTGTATATATATTACAAACCCTAGTGGGCCAAATTGGTAGCCCAACTACTCACCTTGAAGCCCAGTCAGGCAAGCCCAAAGAAGGCAGTGCCCAGCCTGGTCGTGCAGCCCTCTGGTCGGACGACTAATCGTGATTAGTCGTCGACTAGTCGGACGACCAGGTTTCTAGTCGAGCTAATCGAGTCGAAGTCTCTAATCGAGGTCATGGGACCGACCAGACCGACTAATCGCGATTAATCGCGATTAATCGGACGACTTGTAAACATTGGTTTGGACATGTGCAACGGAGACCTCCAGATGCACCGGTGCGTAGTGGAATCCTAAGTCAGGATAGTAACGTGAAGAGAGGCAGAGGAAGACCGAAGTTGACTTGGATAGAGGCAATAAAAGGAGACTTGAAAGGATGGAATATACCCAAAGACTTAGCCTTAGATAGGAATGCTTGGAAGACAGCTATTCACGTGCCTGAACCTTGATTGTTTCTGTTGGGTTTCAACTCTAGCCTACCCCAACTTGTTTGGGACTTAAAGGCTTTGTTGTTGTTGTTGTTGTTGTTGTTGTTGTTTGTTGGTTTTGATTTTGAAGCAAAATGTGCATGGTTATTTAATTGTCAACTGTACTCTAAAATGCGACTAGGTATCCAGTATTGATAACCGATAAGTTTTTATTCTAATTGAGTATTGTGGATTGCTTGTTTATTTTCAAGTTTATTAATAGAACAACAAACTGGTTTAGGACACAATGATGATGGGGGCAGATTACTACCAGACTGAAGTTGAGAGACTATCTGAACTGTCAGTTGGAAAAGTTCCAGTCGGTGTTGGAGAGAACACTAAAATAAGGTTATTGTGTATTTGTTATAAACTTGGTTGCATAAGTATTATGCATGTTCCATTGACATAGAGTTTTGTCACACAGGAACTGTATCATTGATAAAAATGCTCGAATTGGGAAGAATGTAGTCATTATGAACTCTGAGGTATGACCTCCTCTTCATAAATTTTATGGAAGCCTTTGAAGTCCATACGTTTGAGCCTCTTCAACATCTGCTAGCTCAGTTTCTTAGCCATTTACTGATAAAATAAATTACTCTGTAACAATGAGCATAGCATGCTACCATAAGATTACTCGGTAAGGATGAGCATGAACATGCTTGCAGTAATGAATCAACGGTTGACACTTCATTTGACCAACTACAAATAACAAAGAATGCCAGCTTTTTGTGCATTTAGGAATATGTACTACTTATCGCAGAGGCAAGAAACATTCTGCAATCAACTATCACTTGATCTGAAATATGTTTTTTTGGGTTGCAAGTTTCTTTACAAAAGTTGTGATATATGCTTGTTTTTTTGGCTTAGAAATAGCCTTATCTCTTCTTAAAAAGGCATTGCTAGAATGAAATGACCTTAACCTACTATGCTAAAAAAGGTGGCCAGGAAAACCATGGTAAAATTGGGGCCAATATGACATATAACTAGGGTATTACATTCTGCAAATGTTATTTTTGTTCATGTTATGAAATTCTTGGTTGCCATTTTTTCCACAGTAAGATGTTGAGCTGAGAATATTCCCTTATGAATGCAGAATGTGCAAGAAGCAGACAGGCCAGCTGAAGGATATTACATTCGTTCTGGGATAACTGTGGTGCTCAAGAATGCAGTAATTCTGAATGATACAACAATTTAGAAGATTATAGAATTATCGGCAGGTAAGCTACGTGTGATGCTTAAGAGTGTGGGATTAATGTTAATGCACATGATAATTTCAGTTACAAAAAACCATGATAAAGTTAGAGAATGAATGTTCCATGTACAGTCCAGAAATATTGACAAATAAACTAGTTATAAGCATAATGAATAAATGAAGAATGTCCAGATTTGTCTAGTGTTAGCACCAAATCAATTGCTACTGTAAAGTTAGGTAGTGAAGAAACACTCTGTAAACAGTGTACTAACTGCTGACACGTAAAGAATGAAAAGAAAGAATTAATAATATTCATAGCTGTGTAATGTAGGTACTACCTTAATTGCCTACGTCTAAGGTAATGCCTGCCTGTGCAACATTTCCATACACCCTATGCTGGAAGAAGCTTATAGATGTTGCTTGCAGCCCGTCCTACTCCTTGAGAAGTTGAGATCAACCTTTTCCACTGCCTAAATCTCTTGCAACTTGTACCCTTATGCCCTCCTTCTTTTCTTGTCAGAGGCAGCATTCTGAGTAGCTTAACATATTCGTTTTCTAGGACTAGGATTACCTGCTGTCACAAGACTTGCCATTTCTTTTGAAAGTGTTATTCCATTACTAGGGCTTGTTCCCAAATCGACAGGGTCGAGGAACGTGGTATGGTACTTGTGAGAGGCTTTTACATGACGGGGTCGAAAATGATCCTGCGTACCCCGGTTGTGGTCGACGTTCCCAGGTTGAGGGTCGATGCATTTGGACCTTTTTTTATGACTATATCATCCTCAGATCTCTCATGCTAAGTATGGCAGTGGAAAGATCTGTATATGAATCTTTACTATCTACTAAACATCATGTGGATAAAAAAAAAAGTTGGCAGGGGAAAGATCCGTTTCTTGTATGTATTGGGAACATGCTCAACAAATGTATTGATACTCAGGGGCGATTTCCCTAGATTGAGCTACCTTGGAGCCAAGGCACCATGATAGTAGTATTTTTGCCACTAACTAAGGCCATTCACTGTAAATTTCAAAGAAATAATACATGTTCCTTGACTGGTCTGCTAGGGTTAATTTAGCACTAGCTTCGCACCTGTTCATACTGTAGGGTATGTGCCAATTATATAGTGCATTTGAGGATACACACAATTTGGAGTTAGCAGCACATGCTTGGAGATGATGAAGTTGTTGACACTTGCAAATGCTTGGGGATATAAGGGATGATTTCTCTTAAGGTAGCTTTGGTGCCTACAGTTCCTCGAGTAAAGAAAAATGGACTTCAACAGCTTAAAACTGGTTGAAACAGGATTCAGGATAGGGCTAATTTTCTAGTGTTCCAATTCCCATCCTATCTATGAATCCTTGGTGATTATTTTGGTTATATATTTTTTGAGAAATTGATTATTATGAGATGCATACCATGAACTTACTGCTTTGAAATTATATATGTCACCGAGTCATAAATCCATGCCTGTAAATTGCAGAATACCAATCCCTCAGTGAAGTGTTACCTCTGAAACACGCCATTGAAGCTCACAGCAGAGTTCTACGCAGATGCAGTCAATAAAACCCAATAGCACAAAAGATTACAAGACTGTCGATGCAGTGCAGCTAAGAACTGTGGATAGAGGCATAGATCACCTGCACCTGCAACACACCAACATTACTGCCAGACCATGAGCATGAGGCCATTGCACGTTCTTTCACCTCAGCTAGTGCTGGCGCCGCTGCGCACACAGGGTACCTTTCTTCCTTTTTTGCAGTAATTTATGTAAAGTAACTGTACATGTAGAGGCGAGAGATAGGTACGGTACAAGAGAGCATGCTATAGTAGATAGCTTATTTGTTTATTGTGATGAAGACTCTTGATTCTACTTCACTCGTAGTCCACTACTCTTCGTGAAAAGTACCCACTCTTAGTTGTTTATTTGTTGTTTGGCATTCTGTCTAGACTGTACTCCCTCTGTTTTAAATTGTAGCTATTGCTGCGTGTCTAAATATACATTATGTCTAAATGCATAGCAATGCTATGCATCTACAAAAGCCAGAACAACTTACAATTTGAAATGGAGTACTCGTCAAACCTTCACCATTTGAACTACTTATTAATTTTCCTTGACAGAAGACGTTAACTACTAATAAAAATAGTTATTTTTGGCACAAACACACTATATCAGACACCACAGAAACTGAAATGGAAAAGAAGGAAAGAAAAACGGAGAGAGTACATCTTATTTTGTTCTACCTCCGAATCGAAGTCATGAGAGACGACAATGATGATCAGCTCTGCTGAATCTGTTGAATTCTCTTCCTCCTCGAGACCATTCGCTGTGACCTCCGCACCTCACACTCCCACATGTAGCTGTAGTGTGGTGGTATATGTGATCTCCATGTAACAACTTCGAACCTCCCACGAGGTCTAACACTGTTACTACCAGACAAGAGATCTCGGATACTCATCTGAGGGCCTTCATTTTCAGCCTTGTTCTGAACAAAACCTGTTTCATAGTCATGAAGAACCACCAAATATTCAGAAGATGTCTTGTTTACTCTTGGGATATTTACCGGCTCGATTCCCTGCAAGAAACAATCCCATTTCTCTCCGTAGAGCAAGGAATTTGCCCGCTTGAACCTTTTCATGCTTGCAAGAACCACGCTCCAGAAATGGGTGTCGAAATTGGCTTTCAGCAGGGCGCTGACGATGCTTGCGGTAAAGAAAGACCCGCGCAACCCGCACATCTCATGCGCCAAGTCCATGGCTATTGATGCCAGTTTCGGGTGGTCTTGTGTGTCTGTGCTACCAAATATACGCACCTTGAAGAAGTACCAATACTCTTCTGGCGTGAGGAATCTTACTTCCAGCGGTTGTGTTGTTCCAAACCTCACAATCTTGTTGGATCGACTAGCGACAATAATTTTACTCCCACCTGCAACATGATGTTTGCAGTCAGAGTAAAATTTCCTCCATACATCTTCATCCATGTCACCAGTTAGTTCGATTATCACCAATATCCTTTCTTCGTCAATGGCACGGCTACGGTGCTTGATTACATCACAATCACTTAGAGTTGCCACTGTCCTCTCATCTCTTGTACTACATTGTCTGAAACACTTGATTTCAGAGAAGTGGTCACGCACTCTCTCATCGTTGCAAGCGTGCTCAATTAGGGTGCTCTTCCCTACTTTGCTCGGCCCAATGATGGGCAGGACACCTGGTGTGTTTCCATGGATGGGAACCTCTTCCTGCAGCAGGAAGCCCAAGATTTGCTCCATCTCCATTTGGCGACCGAACATGCACTTGTCCAGAATCAGGTACATGCTGTAGGGCTGGCGGCACCGGCGAGGACATCCACTCAAGAACACAACGAGCTCACTTGCATCTCTGATGATGATCTCTAGGCAGCCAAGAGCTTGTCTGAACTGCTCCTCTTGTTCACTTGAGCTGCCATCGCTGCTGAAACGGATGCGTTTGGCAGGACTGAAAATGGATGTGGATGTGGTGAAAGATGGGCTCACTCGGCATCTGAAGGTGTCAAGCGTGTGATACCCTCTGTACATCTCCTTCCTTAGCTGGCTCAACTGCCGGAGCATGGCCTGGTTACTGATGTGCCGCTCATCGGCCTCCTCGACGATGACATGAACCCGGAGGAGAAGCCGCTGTAGGTTGCTCAGCGTTTCCTCTACTGTCGGCGGCGAGATCGACCTCGAGCATTTGTCGATCAGGAACGATATGGATCTAGTGGTAAGGTCGCTCAAAATTGAAGACAAGAACATTGCCATGGTTGAAAACCTAAACTCCTCTCCCTTGAACTACCGATAGAAATGAGCTTGTGTGAATATTCCTGACCCTTGGCGTAATATAGACCAATGTTTTGAAGAGAGCTGTTGGAAATCGAAGTGCTGGCGGAGAGAATACATGATTCTCGTTCGTGCATAGAATTAATCGGCAAGCAGTGACGGTGGTGCAAGCACTGACGACATTTAATTTGTGTCGATTTGGTAGTTTGTCATCTGGGGATGGTGTTGACCTGTTGGGTTAGCTGCGGTGTAACGTCAGTTATGACGATATAACTTTTTATATTGTTAGCGCGTAGTTGTTTTTGCTGTTCATTTTTTATATAATCAGCAGCTCTTCTACAAAGTACATTTTCAAAAATAAATTTTTGGCAAAAATGTTATGTCAAAAGGAATGAAAGATTTCTACTAAATGAAAAGGCAGTGCACCTGCCAGTTCTGTTAAAAAAAAAAGGAATGAAATTGTTTAATAAAGTTTGCGTTTTCCTTTCATATAGATTGCATTGCTCCTTGTCTTTTCTATCTTTTGCTTCTTTCATTTTCTAATCGGGAACCATATCTAGTTTAATTAATCGGCGGGAACCTCGTGCATTTGTCGATCAGGAACGATATGATCTACCGGTAAGGTCGCTCAAAAATGGAAGACAAGAACATCGCCATGGTAGAAAACCTCAGCTCCTCACCCTGGAACTAACGATAGAAATGAGCTTGTCTCTGAATATGTTCGTGATGGTCTAATGTTTTGAAGAGAGCTGTTGTAGAAATCAAAGTACTTACAGAGAGAAGACATGGTCGCTCGTGCGTAGAATTAATCGACATATATGTTTTAGATGCGGACGAGCATGCCGTCTCGATTTGGCAGTTTTGTCATCCGGTAATGGTGTTGGGTTAGTTGTTGAGTGACATCACTTATGCCTTCTTTAGTGGGGCAGTGGTCTTGTTTAGTGGTGTATCTTTATTGTGCGGGCTTTGTTGATGTCTGTAGTCCAAATACCTTGTGTAGTTGTTTTAATTGTCGGCTCTTAGTTGTTTTTATTGTTCATCTTTTTTTAAAATATATTCAGCAGCTCTCCTACCTAGTTTGTTTCAAAAATAATTTCCAGCAAAAATGTTATGTAAAAAAGGAGCAAAGTGTTTAATAGAGTTTGGTTTTTCCGTCAGTAGATTGGAGTGTTTCCCTGTCTTTTCTATCGTTTGCTTCTTTCTTTTTCTAATCTTGAATCATAACTTTCATCAAACTTGGAAGTTTATGGAACTGGTAGCCAAAGGCAAAAAGACAAACTAAAACCTTTCTACACGAAGGCATTACAATTTTGTTACCTAAAAAAGCATGGGTGGCTAATGTTTTATTGTAATTTTTGCCTCTGTATTTATGTTGTAAATTATTTAGTGGAAATGATTTTTTCGGTTATTTGTTATTTACGTCTTAATTAATGCACTTATTTTCTAATAATCATCTTATGTTATGTTGTACTCCCTCCATCCGAAATTATAAGTCATTACAACTTTTTTAGAGAGTTAAAACAACTCAAGTTTGACCAAAATTATAGAGAGAATTACAAAATTTATGACATAAAATAGATATAATATAAAAATAATAAATTAATGAAGAATCTAATGATACTTATTTGGTATCATAAATGTTAATATTTCATTATATAAATTTTATCAAATTTAAGATGTTTTGACTCTTCAAGAAAGTTGGAATAATTTATAATTTGGGACGGAGGGAGTTTATTTAGCCTGAATTCATTATGATCTTGAAGATCTCATGTAATACACATTTTTTGTTGTTATTTGAGTTAATACAAATATTTAAACATTGCTGGAAGAATATATTAATTTATTTTTATTGGTCATGTAGATATTTATTACTGTCTTAAATCTTTTCTGTAGATTTTTAAAGCAAATCAGTAATTAATCGTGCGTTCGTGTAGCTCAGATTCATAGAGTAAACTCCATAAAAGCTGATTTGACTACATGATAATCCACCTCAATTCAGGTGGGCATGTAGATTAGGATGGATTGAACTGTAATTTAGGGCAGTGACATAAACTGATCTCCATCAATCAGGATTAGGCAAGCCTAGCGTCCGGACGTCCGACCTTAGGCCTGTGTCCGAACGCGGCTCCATTCGACGCAACCGCCCGCCCCCTCAAGTAAAAATTCGAATCCAAACAGAAATTGCGTCCGCTGCGCCCGCGCAACAGGAGAGCTCGCCCGCCACGCCCACATCACCACGCGCTTGCACCTCCTGCTCCCAACAGCGACGTACGCAACCCTCCGCCCAACGTCCATCCCGCTCCGGAGGTAGCGTCGCCCATCGCCCATCCCTCATTCGTATGGATGCCCTGCCGGCTTCAGGAGAGATGATGCAGCAGAAGGTGGTAGGAGCTACTTTTGAAACATCCAAATACAACGGTTGCAACATATGTCTGAAGGCAGTTGAAACACTTGAAACATGCTTATGAAACACTTGAAACATGCTTATAAAACACTTGAAAAACACACCTGAAACACACTTGAAAACCATTGCAACCATAGATAACATCCGAATAAAACACATGCAACATATGTGTGAAACATATGCAACATCTAGATAAACACAATTGCAACATGCGTCCGAAAAACACAGTGAAACGTCTGAAACACTCGAAACATACTCTTGCAACATGCCCCTGAAACAATTGCAACATGTGCAACATCCCCCGATCTACTTTTGCAACATCCATATGAAACAAATGCAATATACCTCTGAAACTCCTGAAACATTTGAAATATACAATTGCAACATAGGGGGAGTGAGAGAGAGAGAGCCTGGCCGCTGGATCTGCGGGCATTGGGGGCTCCCAGTGGGGGAGGACGTCGGTGTAGGGGGAGGGGCGCCGCCGGGGTGGGGGAGGAGGACGTCGGGGTGGGGGAAGGAGCCGCCTAGGGTCGAGAAACATAGATGACGGGGGAGGGGAACAAGGACCGCCGCGACGGTCGACGGCGATGGCCCACGCGCTGCCGCGGTGTGGCCACCGCTTCCACATCGAGTGTCGGGGTGGGAGAGAAGGCCGCCGGGTGGGGAGGAGGACGCCGGGTTGGGGGAAGGAGCCGACGGGGTGGGAGAGGAGGACACTGGGGGTGGGCGAAGGAGCCGCCGTCGGGCAGGAAGCAGCGATGCCCGCGTCGTCGGGTGTGGGCCCAGGACGCGAAAGGATAAGAATGGGGAGGGACGCGAGCACTGCAGGAGTGAGCAGTTGAGGATGGATAAGTTGGAGTGCGGGAGGCGGTGTGCGGCATGGGTGGGTCGGGTCCGTCCGTCTGACGCACGTTGTGTATCATTATCGATCAGGATTTTGCCGGCTCGAGCTTAGGCTCACCAAAGCAATAGCCTATGTCTCTCGTGCTAGGTAGCTAAAAAGAGCTAAAATTAGAAAAGGATTGCACTTTTCAAGCCACTAAATAAATTAGAAAAAATATTTTAATTTTGCGAAAAAACTGAGAGACACGAAAAATAAGACACGTACATTCCATTTTGCTAACATAAACAATGCCAACTTAAATATTTTTATAATGTTATTTAATTACCAAATGTTCCCAATGTTGAGAAATCAGTGTATATTAACCAAAATTTGTGTGATTTCGTTTGTTCCATGGAAACTGTAACCATACTACTCTGAAGAGACCTTCACACTATCATATTAATGTTAGTATACAGCTCTGAGATATAACAGACTGTACTGAATTGAACAATATGGAGTTTAGTTCATAAAAATGTAAAGTCATGACTGTACTGAATTGAACATTATGGAGTTTAGTTCATAAAAATTTGAAGTCATGTGAGATGATAACAGATCGCTTTGAGAGACAACACAACAACAAGAGGATCAGCTCGCAATCTGTTATACTGGCTTCTTCCGGGAGAGCAGTTGCCCGGGCCTCCGCACCTCACAGTTCATCGCGTAGTTGTGAACATAGGGTTGATAGTTGTCGTGGTTCGGATTTATGATGAGTGATTGTCAACGTGATTCGTGTCTTGTGTTGAGTTTATGAACTAACTATGGTGTGAGTTGGGTTGTGCAACATATCTCTTGGCTTTTGGTGCGCAGGTGTGGAGCTCGGAGGCGGTGGTCGACGACGAGGTGAAGGCCGAGTAGGAACGTGCCGTGCCGATGGACTGGGAGTGGTGAAGAACGAACGTGAGGCTTGGACCGAGGGACTAGGAGGCCGGGTGACCAGCCGTGGTGGCTGATATCTGGGGACATCGATAAGTGCAAGTGTACATGGAGGAGTGATCATGTTGACCGAGTCAAGATGGCGGATGTGCAAGTCGAGCGTAGGCTCTGGATGACTTGGCGCCCGGGCGGTCGAGAACGGAGGTGATACACGTCGAGTGGTGGGAGACGTGTATGGAGTACGCTACTTGCGGCGGTTTGGTGGGTTGAGCCTCAAAACCACCGGGTGACGGTTTCGCGGGTTTGGCCTCAAAACCCAGACGAAGGTTCCGAGGAGGAACAGGGCGACACATGGCGGAATCACAGAGGTTGCGTTGAGGCGAAGCAAATCTGTGCAGGAAGCGTGGACCATAATGCTCTTAGGCTAGATGGTTCGCCCTAAAAAATATGTAGGGGCAAAAATAGAATTATGTAATAGACCTATAAATAAGATGGGACTAACTCCACTTGATCTTTCCTCTTAGGCCACGTTTAGGTGGCCGGATTCAGCGCCGCCGAATTCACTGCTGCGCACTGTAACGTACTGTAGCATTTCGTTTGTATTTGGTAATAATTGTCCAACCATTGATTAATTAGGCTCAAAACGTTCGTCTCGCAAAGTAGAATCAAACTGTGTAATTAGTTTTTTTATTTCATCTACATTTAGTACTTCATGCATGTACCGCAAGTTTAATGTGATGGAGAATCTTCTTTTTTTATAGTGTTCTTAGGTTTTTGGAGAAAACTAAACCTGGCCTTAGCTTTTTTCATTCTTAGGTTTTTCCCTTCCAGCCTTCCTCTCTAGTGTTCTTGAGGTCCACTATTTCCAAATTGTGTAAACTGATATTTTGAGATGGGAACGGAGACCCGAATCCATCCGGGATTCATATCTAGTCTCTGTGATTTTTGTGTGATTTTATTCTTTACTGTGCTGTGTTTTTTTTTTGTTTTTGGAAAAGTTTTCGAGTTCTTCCTTGATCTCAAATTTCTAGAGCTTGGGTCAATCCCAGGTCATGATTTCTTGGGGATAGGCTCGTAGCAAGTTGAATTTCATCATTGCAAATTTTGGGAACCAGTCATGGAGTATTTGATCGATTTTCGTTGATCTTTTGGCCGCCTGTTTCTTCTGTTCGTTCGCTGTGTTCGTTCGTCGCACGCGAGTGGGGCAGGCAGCAGCGCTACCAGCGCCGTGCGTTTAGGCGCCGTGCGAGCTCGTCTGAGTAGCGCTCAACTGAATATATTTTCATATTCAATAGTTCGATTATGGCCAACTGAATATAGGTCTTGTTTGGATTGCCTCAAAATTCTAAGTTTTTTCACTCTCTCTTCATTACATTAATTTTTGGACGTATGTATGGAGCATTAAATGTAGTTAAAAAAAATAACTAATTGCACAGTTTGGTTGTAAATCACGAGACAAATCTTTTGAGCCTAGTTAGCCCATGATCGAACAAAGTTTGTCAAATACAAACGAAACGTGCTACAGTGTCCAGATTGCAAAAATTTGCAATGGGCCACATTCTAGTGTTTGACGCTCAACTGGACCACACCAGCTCGTTCGTAACTACAGTACACAGACCGTACCTGGTGGGCCATGTCGCGTCGCGCGGCCCATTTAGCCAGGTCCTGCTCGGTCGGAACAGACACGGACCGTACCAGCAGAGAATCCAAACACATCTGAACTCCATGTATTTTGAATGAGATGTACATTCTCTTTTGAACGAAGAAAGTACTCCCTCCATTTTAAAGTATTACTCTGCTGCCTCTTCTTCTTGTAACAGTGAGCTTCTACATGTCCATCTCTGTCGCAGTGATCACAATGAGGTCCACCTAATCTGTGATCCCAAAGACAGAGACCACTAAAGAAGATCCCTTAGGAGCGGAACGAAAAACTCCAGAGGATGCAGATAGAGCAGCCAGAATTGAGGAGGAGGTCAGGCTAAACGAAGACGAGTCTCCTTGTTACGAACAATAGCAAGAGCCTCCATCAAGGACACACATGGCTCCCAAGCAAGTAACTGAGCACGAATAGGCTCAAACTCAGGACGAAGACAAGTCATGAAGTCATAGGTGAGACGAAGCTCAAGATGAATTCGCTGCTTCCTGCAGGAATCACAAGTAGCTAGAGACAAGCTGTAGCCATACTGCATATAGCTGTTGAAAGAACTCCTCAACTGAACTGTCACCCTGCTGTAACAATTGCTCCAGGCATAAAGCAGCAATATAGGTAGATTGACAAGAGGGCTCGTAGCGCTAACGAAGGAAGGTCCACATTTGAGAAGCGTGTCCGGTGCCCTGCAGTTTCTGTCCGTCCGTCTCCCTCCCTGTGTCCAGCGCACAGGCAGCAGCCCGGTCAGATTCGGTCGGAGAGCAGCCCCTCCGTAGCTGTGCATGTGCAATTCGTGCTTGCTTTGAGTCTTGAATTTTGATTGGTCAGAAGTTTGCTGCTTGCATCCGTGCAACACCTAAGCTTCATTGGGTATTTTTTTTGGAGTATAAAATTACTTCTTTTTGCTTGATGGAATTCACTGGTTCCGATTTTTGGCCAGCGTGAGCAGCCCCACGCTGTGCGTCTCTCTCTCTTCCTGAGGTGCTGTGCAGTTCAGTGCTGAGACGAACAAATTTCCAGGTGAATTTCCGGTCTGTGCTCTCCGAATTTCCGGTCTATTTTCCGGCCTGGAATTTTGTTTCGTCCGCGGTTTTCAGGTTTGATCTCCAATTTGAGTTCCGTCTTGGGACATCATGTTGGTTGCCTCGCGGGGTTTGGAGGTGAATTTAGGACAGTGGCCGAATACTTCCCGAGAAATTTTACGGTTCCCATTTACCCCCGGTCACCGTTTTCAGTCCTTCGGTAGCTGTAGTGAGGTGGTATGTGTGACCTCCACGCAAGAACACCAAACCTCCCACGAGGTCTAAATTTATTACTACCAAACAAGAGATCTCGAATACTCATTTGGTGTTGGGGGCCTTCACTTTGTGCCGAGTCCTGAACAAAACCTGTTTCCTAGTCATGAACAATGACCAAATATTCAGAAGACGTTGTGTTTACTCTCCGGAGATATACCGGCTCGAAAGCCTGCCAGAGATCAGCGTACTTATCTCCCATGAGTGAGAGATTCACCCGCTTGAAATCTTTCACAATTGCAAGAGCTCTGCTCCAGAAATGGGCATCGAAATTGGCTTTCAGAAGGCCGCTGAAAACGCTTGCACCGAAGAAACACCCGTTCATCTCCTGCGCCAGGGTCCATGGCTATGGATGCCAGTTTTGGATGGTCTCGAGTGTCCGTGCTGCCAAACGTACGCACCTTGAAGAAGTACCAGTACTCTTCTGGCATGAGGTGTTTTACTTCCAGCGGTTGCGTTGTTCCAAACCTTGCAATCTTGTCCGATCGACTAGCCACAATAATTTTACTTCCACCTGCAACATGATGTTTGCAGTCAGAGTAAAATTTCCTCCACACAGCTTCATCGATGTCGCCTGTTAGTTCGATTATCACCAATATCCTTTCTTCTCCGTTGGCACTGCCGCGATGCTTGATCACATCGCAGTCACTTAGAGTTGCGACTATCCTTTCATCTCTGGTACCACATTGTCTGAAACACATGATCTTAGAGAAGTGGTCTCGCACTCTTTCGTGGTTGCAAGCGTGCTCAATTAGGGTGCTCTTCCCTAGTTTTCCCGGCGCAACGATGGGCAGGACACCTGGGTTTCCATGGATGGGAACCTCTTCTTGTAACAGGAATTCCATGATTCTCTCCATCTCCATTTGGCGACCGAACATGCAATGGTCCAGGATCAGGTACATGCTGTAGGGCTGGCGGCACAGGCGAGGACATCCACTCAAGAACACAGCGAGCTCACTCGTATCTTTGATTGCGGCCTCTAGGCAGCCAAGAACTTGTCTGAGCTGCTCTTGTTCGCTTGAGCTGCCGTCGCTGCTGGAACGAATGCGCTTGGCAGGACTGAAAATGGATGGGGTGAAAGATCGGCTCACTCGGTTCTCCTCCTCATAGGCTCTTCGGCATCTGAAGGTGTCAAGCGTGTGATACCCTCTGTACATCTCCTTAGCTGGCCCAACTGCCGCAGCATGGCCTGGTTACTGATGTGCCGCTCATCGGCCTCGTCGACGATGACATGAACCCGGAGCAGAAGCCTCTGTAGGTTGCTCAGCGTCTCCTCTACTGTCGGTGGCGAGGTCGACCTCGAGCATCAGTCGATCAGGAACGATATGGATCTAGTGGTAAGGTCGCTCAAAATTGAAGACAAGAACATGACCATGTTGAAAACCGCACCTCCTCTGTTCCTCACCCCTGGAACTAACGATAGAAATGAACTTGTCTGAATATTTTTCGTGATGATTCCCGTCCCCAGGCATAGTCCAATTTTTTGAAGAGAGCTGTCGTAGATCAAAGCACTGACTGTTGTGGCTTAGGGACCGGAGGGCGTAGGAGTGAGAGACGGAGGGCCTGGGCTTGGAACCCCGGCGATGAACGGAAGACGCCGTGCTCGGCGGCTGGTTGGAGACGTCAGGGAAACAGCGACAATTAGGGTATCATGAACAGTAACATCCGAGGGCCTAGGGTGAGTTAAACTAAATCTCAGGCTACCCCTTCTATTATAATTGTTTAGTACTTATACAAAGAGGTATCCAACCGACTCAAACCTAATTTAATCAAATAACAAACTCTAAAGCGCAGAGATATCTCCGCCATCTGTCGCTGCATGCCTTGGAACATGTCTCCCATCTGCCGCTGCATGGCAGCCAAGGAGGCCAGGGAGTCCTCAAGAGTAGGCGGCGTGGGGGACGGTGGAGGGGCGCTCGTCTCGACGACAGCAGCGACCGACGATGCAGCGGCGGCGGCAGGAGCACCCGAGGAAGCCATGGTCTCTGATACCAAATTGTTGTGGCTTAGGGACCGGAGGGCGTAGGAGTGAGAGACGGAGGGCCTGGGCTTGGAACCCCGGCGATGAACGGAAGACGCCGTGCTCGGCGGCTGGCTGGAGACGTCAGGGAAACAACGACAATTAGGGTATCGTGAACAGTAACGCCCGAGGGCCCAAGGTGAGTTAAACTCAATCTCAGGCTACCCCTTCTATTATAATTGTTTAGTACTTATACAAAGAGGTATCCAACCAACTCAAACCTAATTTAATCAAATAACAAACTCTAAGAGATAAACCCCCTATTTTCTAGGACTTGATAACTGACAGTCCAGCTAGGCCGGACTCCTAACCAACTGGCCGGCTAAGCCGGACTCCTAGCCTGTCTACGTCTATAGACCTTACCGGTCATAACACTGACACAGACAAGACATGCTTCGTCCGTGCATTGAATTAATCGACATGTTTTAGATGCGGACGAGCATGTCTGCAATCTCAAGGGTCTGTTTAATATGGCTTAGTGTTTAGCTCTGACACCTCTGGGGAAGCAACTTTTCTCGTGAAGCTGAACCCTTTAAAAAATAGGTTCAGAAAAACAACTTCTGTTTTTTAAATAGATGAAAGATGACAAATGTCCATAATGCTCCTGTCTATTTGACTTGATAGTTTGATGTCGAATGTACTATTTAATGTCAATAGGTAATATACGATGAATGGTTTTGGGAGTTAACCATGGTCTTATCACTAAAAATATTTTTTTTTGAAAAAATATACTATTATCTAAGAAATTTATGTAACTTAAATTTAATTGTCCATTCACCTCCTAGTGCCATGTCCATCCATTCCCTAACTTTTGCCATGTCGGCATGTCCAGACCTCTGTCTATCTATGGCTGAGGATGACTTCTTGGACGAGGTGGAGCCTGGAACTTGGTGTCTATTTGGGAGTGCTCCACGCCACCATTTCTAGCTTTGCTCCTAAATTTGCTAATCGAACACGACAAATCCACAAAATCCGCTCTATGAAAAAGGTGGAGCTGAGGGCTAACTCTACATATTTAAACTCCTCAAGGACACTCCAAAAACTTGAGTTTTCAACATTCTCATGGATTAATGAAAAAATTACCCATAATATCACTGATTTAACACCTACCGGTTCGTTTCTTTTTCTCCCAAATGATGTCTTCCTCGCCTAGCGCCGCCTCCTCCCCACCTGAGCCCTAGCACCACCACCCCTAGACCCATCCACTATGATATCTCCACCAATGTGGTGATGGCCGACAGGGCCGGATCTCCGGCTAGTTATTGGGGTCCTATGACCCCGATGGCTTCTGGAAATTCCATTACAACATTGCTATTTTATAGAAGAGAAATGACATATATAAGCATGATTATTACATGCTGATCCCGGTGGCTAAAATCTCTGGCTTCGCCCCAATGGCCAGAATGGATACACCTGGTGATTCTCCACTGGATGAACCCATTTTTGGCTCCCAAATCCCCTCTCTCGGAAGCCTACCACACATTCACCATTGTCGCCAATCATGTAGGGGTTTTGTCGCCAGTGTCGAGCGTCGGCCAAAGTCAACCACCATCGTTTACCGCTGGTGGCCTGCCTTTCAGCCAACCGCCACCCCTAGGGTAGCCTGGCCAGGCTTCGGCTATCCAGCGGCCACCTTGAAAGCCCTAGTTTGGTTTTAGATAATTGATGAAACCTAAGTGTACTAACCCTTGTCATTAAGTGTTGTGATTGAGATAGGGTTGTACACACCAAGTGATGGAGCTAGATGATGGCCAAGGTGATGCTGGCGACCAAAAGAGATGATCACGTGCTCCAACTTGGAAAAGAAGAAAGAGAAAAACAAAATCAAAGTATTGATCAAGGTAAAGGTATCGAATAGGTTTTTGTTTTGGCACTCAAGACACCATAGAGAGTGTGAGTGTATTTAGGATCCATAGCCCTACTATAAAGAGGGGAAATCTTTGGCTAAGCGGTTATCGAGTGCCACTAGGTGAAGTCATAATTGCATATGCATTAGGGACATAGTGTGCTAACAATTAACCCTTGTAAAATACTTAGAAAAATGCTAACACACGTGCACATGGGTTATGCACTTTGTGGTTAGCAACTTGGAAGCAAGGGTGAAGTGTTTGAGGAGATAGAAAAAGAAAAGGAGGAGACTGTCAGGACCGGACCCTGGTTTGGCCAGTGACCAGACCCTGACATGCTGAGTCCGGTCAGTGTTGTAACTTGGCTGAGAGGGCCAAGTTAGGACCAGACCCTGCGTTCTGGAGAGATTGGACTCGACGCTGGGGGTCCGGCTGAGCAGCACTATGGTGCAGAGGCAACATGGCGAGCTGATAGCGACCGGACCCAGGTGCAGAGTCTGGTCATAGGGCACCGGACTCGGTCCGACACACCTGGGAGCTCTCGATGTAAAAACTGCACGCGATCGGACCTTGCTTGATCGATAGGACCGGACCCGACGCTGGTGAGTAGGGTCATGCCTCAGCGGTGTGCGTCTGTAAACGTTTGTGAGGACCGAACCCTCGTCAGAGTTCGGTCATCAAGATCGGACTGAGTCCGGTCGTTTTTAGCGCTCGGGGAGCTCTCTGTACTCGGTCGGACTCGCGCGTACTCCTGTGACTGGACCCGACCCTGGTGAGTCTGGTCCAACGCTGATAGTTGCGAGTGACTTAAGTTACCATTGGAATCCAATGGACTAGGTTTGAAACGTCAACACATGGCAACCATTTATGGACCGAACCCTGAGGACCGGACCCTGCTCAGAGTTCGGTCACAGAGTCCGGTCGGCCCCGAGTGAGTAATGGCTAGTGGAGGTCTTGGACCTCTATAAATAGAAGGGGGCCGGCTCTAGCTCACACTCTTGCACATTTTCATCAGTGATACATCCTTGTGAGCTAAAGCAAACAGCTCCCACTCATCTCCTCCATTGACTCATCATCAAAGCAAGATTGGCAGTGATTCCTAGTGCATTTGCATGAGTGATTGCATCTAGTGGCACTTGGGGATCGTTGTAGCTGTGGATTTCTTGTTACTCTTGATGTTTGCTGATACCTAGATGGCTTGGAGCAGTGGAGGAGCATGGGCATGAGTTGGTGATTGTTCATGACCATCTCCCGGTGATTTGTGAGGGGTCTTGTACCTTCCCCGACGAAGAGCCAAAAGGTAACTCTAGTAAATTGCTCGTGTCATTGAGTTACCTCACTTGTGGGTAGGTTCTTGTGGCGCCCAAGTGTTGGGCTAGGTTTGTGGAACACCTATTAGGCTCTGAACCACCAAGTGTTGGTTGACACAACGGGGACTAGCATGCTGGCAAGCACGTGAACCTCGGAAGAAAAATTGATTGTCTCTTGTCTATTGGATTATTTCTCCTGGGTATTCATATTGTGATTGATTGTCTCTTGTCGGCATTGGTAATCCTCTCGATCACTTGTATTACATTCATTCTTACTTGTGTAGTGATAGTTGTTGTTTGAGTAGAGTAGCTCTCTTGCTAGTTAGTCGAATAGCTTGTTTAGCTTATAGTTAGTTGTTAGCTAGCTCAACTACAGTAAGAGTAGTGACATAGCCTTTGTGTGTGCCTATAGATTGTAAAGAACTAGAATTATGGTATAGGTGGCTTGCAACCTTAGTAGATCTAGAGCAAAATTGCATTTCACCATTTAAGTTACTAACCCTTTGCTCTAGTGATTTTGTAGTAAATTTTTATAGGCTATTCACCCCCTCTAACCATTTAGGACCTTTCACACCTATGGCTGTCCAAGAAGCCCAGGCCATAGCTTCCGATGCCGCTGGCCAGCCATGGCTTCCCAATAAACCCAGGCCACAGCCAGACACCCCACTATCATCCTGGCATTGCAGCTAGGCCAAGGGCTAGTGCCAACCGGACAGTTTCTCAAAGGTTAGGCAACACATGGCCATGGTTGAATTAACATTCAATTTTTAGGTAAGTTCTAAACATGTACTATTGATTGTTGAATGGGTCTTTGATAATTGGCTAAAGCATAAATCTTTTTACAAGTTGAACTCGTGCATGATATCTAAGTTAATGTGGATTCTAAAGATGGTATGCAGAATATCTAAACTTTAGGATATATACAACTACATATAGACAACTCAGGCAAAAATTGCTGAACTTTAGGATCCTAGGTATACCCAGACATGACCTCAGTCAGCCAAGAAGGCTGAACACTTATTTTTGAGATGAAAGAAGAATTATATTAAATTATAGTTGAGTACATCATCATGTTACAAGCACTCTGGAATGCAATATGTATACCCAGAAATTGTTCTTCATCTACATTGTACCCACACTTTGTATAGCTCTGAATCTCAATCCCAAACCTGTATGATGATTTGTATGGATTGCCGCACAGGCAAACACTTGGCAAAAGGACTAAGAACAGATGCCCAACGAACGACGACCAACATTACTACAGGTGGAGTTGAGAAACTTCTTCCTTCTTGTGTCTTCCTTCTTCCTTCTGCCAGCGAAGGCTAAGGAAAACTGATCTGAATATTTCCAACTCAATACCAGTAATTGGCTTGAGGGGCAGACTTATTCTCAATAATCCTTTAGTGTGGTCAGATCTCACCACAACAAAATAGAGAAGAGATCAGAGAAATTTATTCCATGGCGGCAGCATCATCTCCGCCTTGATATCGCCATTTGGAAACCTAAGTCTGTAAGTGCAATCAAACCCTAATTATGGATTTTGGTGATAATAACCACATGATTAGAGGACTAATGAGATTTATCGAGATGACAAGTAGGCAAAATAAGAATGAGGATAATACATGAGATGGTGGAGCCCAAATTACAAAAAGATGCGGTGATGGACTCAAAGGAGTTTAAATTCTTTTATATTTGATCTTGAGTTCAGGCTATGCCGCACTATAAAGAGGGATGAAAATCTAGGTGGTCTGAGAAAGATAGACTGCTCATGTATTTAAATAAATCAATTGAGAGACACTCTAGCACTGCACAAACAGTAGGGCTAGTATGCTAACGTTTGACTGTCGAAAGTTCCATGTGTCAGAAGTTACGACAAGAGTCAGAATTCTAGGTGTCAGAAGTTTCGACACGGGTCAGAACTTCTAACACTTCCTAACCATCCCTCTGCCCAACCTTTCAAAAAACCCTAGTCGTCGGAAGTTCCAGTGACTGGTGTTAGAACTTCCGACGTAGATCTGAACGATCACTTTTACCTTCGGGTATAAATACTGCTCTCCTCATTTCTAACCGTTACCCACTCATTCCTCATGTCCAAACTTCAGAAAACAACTCTCTAGCTCTCAAGGCTCTCTCCTCTCCATCTCTTGGCTCCTAGCTCCAAATCTTGCAAGATTTGAGTTGAGAGAAGTGATTTTGGTGAGAGAAACATTGAAGCAAGGTCGAGCACTCAATTTCTTCATCAAGCCAGTTGGGATTGCATTTGTTACTCTTGGGGCTTTACCCCTAGCTGGCTAGGCATTGCCTGAGAGCTTTCGATCTGTGGGAGAACCCTAGGAAGTTTGTATCACACTTGATTTTCTAGTGAAGAACTCAAGTTTACCTTTTGTGGTTAATTCAAAGAGGCAAGGAGGTGAAAGAGACTCCGACCTTAGTGGTCACCTCAACAACGAGGACGTAGGCAAGCCTTAGTGGTGAGCTAAACCTTAGGATAAATCCTTGTGTTCCGCGTGTTTGTTGTTGTTGTGATTACTTATTCTTCATTGTCTCTCTCTCCCTCAAGCTATTTCTTAGGTATTGGTCCCGATCTACAAATTGGAGGTGCTCCAAGGGCAAGGGAGTACCACATCACTTTCATCTACATCTTAGGAAGTTGGGAAATTCGTAGATCTAAATTTGAAGTTGTTTTGACTCTGATTTCATAGCTCTTTATAGGCGTCGAAAGTTCTAGCAGTTTGTGTCGAAACTTCCAACAGGCATTGGAAGTTCTAGTCGTCAGAAGTTCCAACAGCTCCTAAAAGTTCCAAGTGTCAGAAGTTCCAACAACTGTCAAAACTTCCAGGTGTCAGAAGTTCCAAGAACTGTTAGAACTTCTGATAGTGTACTACTCCGCTGTTTTAGTTTGTCCTAAGTTCTTAGATATGCCTATTCACCCCTTCTAGGCTTAGCAGGGATCCTTACATGTGGTATCAGAGCTAGGTCATGATTGATGCTTAACCATGTGGGTGATGTCTAAGGAAGGGGAAGAAGTTAGAGGAGTGCAACCACAACAAGTTGATCCAAAAGATTTGGATTTGCATGAGACAGGCAACAACAACAGTGAACCTTGCTCCATAGCAACTAACACTACTCACCCACCCATCGCTATGTCCACCGTTGAAGAGCAAGGAGAAAAGAAGAAAGAAAGTCAAGAAGAGAAGCGAGACAAAAGAAGAAAGAAGAAGATGAAGAAAAGCAAAGAACGATTGAAAAGATGCAAAGAAAAGAAGCATGAAGGTTGAAGAGGGAAGAAAAGAAGATAAGAGATGAATTGAAGAACAATCAATAGGAGGAGAAAGCAAACATAGAAAAGGCAAGCAAAGCTCCATCAAGCGAAGAAGAGTCAAGTTGCACCGATGATGGAGATGATGACTTGTCTTACGAAGCCTGACAACAACAAATATGGAGCTGTATCCTATAATTATTCTTCTGTGCCTAACCATGATCAAAGACCTTTCATCAATGTGCACGCGGGCAAGTTGCCTCATTTCGATGGGACCAACTTTGCCAAGTCAAAGCACTTGATGAAAGCTTATCTTGTAGGTCTTCATCTAGGGATTTGGGAGATCGTCTATGATGGTTTTGAGCCACTAGTTGACCCAAGGAACCCAACACCAACTGAGTTCCGAAACACCAATCTCAATGCTCAAGCCTCTAGTGTGTTGCTAAGTGCCTTCAGTGGTGATGAGTACAAGAAGGTGATGGGAGTGGAGGTTGCAAAGGAGATTTGGAACACTTTGCACATTGCACATGAAGTGGTTGACAAAGTGAGAAAGTCCAAGATTGATTTGTTGATGGCAAGGCTCAACCAATTTGTTATTATGGATGGAGAAGGGCCACAAGAAATGTTTGATAGGTTGATGGTCATTGTTGGAAAGATTAGAGGCCTTGGTGGAGATGAAATCAATGATCACAAGGTTGTGAAGATTATGTTATAGGCCTACTCACCAAGCAATGAGACCATTGTGACATTGATTAGAGACAAGAACAAGTTTGAGCATTTCACACCAAGTGATGTGCTTGGTAGAATCATGACCTTTGATATGCAGAGAGAGGAAGCACTTGAGAGAAGAAAGCTTGGTGAGTTTGCAAGCAAGGTTGGATGGCATGAAGATCAACGGTGTTTCTCTCGAGGCAAATAAATCAACCAGACAACCTTCTACTAGCAAGTCCAAGTCCAACAAGCAAGCATCATCTAGCAAGTCCAAGGCACCCAAGCAAGTCAAGGAAGAAGTAGAGACAACATCATCATCAAGTGAAGATGAAAGTGGTGGTGAGCAATATGAAGAAATTGGTGATGTTGCCCTCTTTATGAGAAGGTACCTTTCGAAGTGGCGCGTGTAGTGGGGGAGGGGGGTCATGGCTTCTGGCGGGGGAGGAAGGGGAGTTGCACCTTCTAACGGATGACGCATGCTGCTTGAGTCAGCGTGAGGAGGGCGGAGTGAGGAGCTAGGGCCATAGGGAGCGATGCCTAGTAATCAGCGTTGGGCGGAGTCAGTGTCCTAGGGGTCGAGGCCTACTGTGTCGGGTCAGGTAGAGTGGGGGGCGGTGAAAGGTCCTAAATAGCTAGAGGGTGGTGAATAGCCTATAAAAATTTTCTATAAACTCACTTGAACAAATGGTTAGTACGCTAAATGGCGTAAAGCAATTTTGCTCTAGCTCTACAAGGGTTGCAAGCCACCTATACCAACAATTCTAGTTGCTATGATCTTCTAAGCACACACAAGGCTAAGTCACTACTCTCTAAGTTAGTGAGCTCTCAAAGACTAACTAAAGAGCCTCACTAACCAAATTAACAAGCTCTCAAAGACTAACTACACTAAAGAGCTTGACTAGGCAAGAATGTAAACAAGTAAATACAAGAGAGTGTGTAGGGTGATTATACCACTGTAGCAAGGGAGATGAACCAATCACAATATGAATGCCAAACCAATCACTGGGAGAATTCCAATCACAATTGACACAAGTTTTTTTTTCTCCCGAGGTTCACGTGCTTGCTGGCACGCTAATCCCCATTGTGTCGACCAACACTTGGTGGTTCGGTGGCTAATATGTATCACACACCTAGCCCAACACTTGGGCGCCACATGAACCTACCCACAAGTGAGGTAACTCAATGACATGAGCTATCCACTAAAGTTACCTTTCGGCTCTCCACCGGGGAAGGTACAAGACCCCTGACAATCACTGGGAGATGGCCACGAACAATCACCAACTTGTACCAATGCTCCTCCGCTGCTCCAAGCCATCTAGGTGGCTACAACTACCAAGAGTAACAAGAAATTCACAGCCACAATGATCCCCAAGTGCCACTAGATGCAATCACTCAAGTAAATGCACTAGGAATCACTCCCAATCTCACTATGATGATGAATCAATGATGGAGATGAGTGGGAGGTGATTGCTGAGGCTCACAAGGATGTCAAGTATGTCAAAGTGCCAAGAGAGTGAGCCTCAAGCTAGCCACAAGCTATTTATGGAGCCCCTCAAACAAATAGAGCCGTTGCTCTACGTAGGCCTGACTGGACGCACCCCAGCGTCTGGTTGACAGCGTCGATCCATGGATGGCGTCCACGTGGCCCTCCTTTGAACCTTGCCCATTCATCTCTAACAGTCACTAGTTGATCACTCGCATAGTTAAGTTGTGACTGGACTCAGCGCAAAAACGACCGGACCCACATGCCCTAGCGTCCGATTGACTCTAGTAAGGTACCATAGAGGTTTTTACATGACCGGACGTGCCCCAGCGTCCGATCCTCTCTGGCTTCAATAGCCAAGTCCCCGCGCCACCACATCACCATACATCACCTGTGATCGGACTCACCCGTTGTGCGTCTGGTCTTGCTTCACTTGCAGGGTTTGGTCAAGGACCCGAGGTAGCGCCTCTCTACGCCGATTGACCAGACTCAACGCTCGAGTTTGGTCCCTGCTTTGGGTCAAGCCACAGAGGCTGACCGAGACCTTGGGTTTGCCATTGGACGCGTCCAGTCAGGCTGAGACCAGTGTCCGGTCAGGCACCCTCGCCTCCTTTCCTTTTTCCATCTCCTCAAACACTTCACCCTTGCATTCAAGTTGCTAACCACAATGTGTACAACTCATGTGCCCGTGTGTTAGCATTTTTCCAAGCATTTTTCAAGGGTTAATTGTTAGCACACTAGGTCGCTAATGCATATGCAAGAATCATGTCACCTAGTGGCATTCGATAACCACTTAGCCAAAGATTTCCCCTCTTTATAGTACGGCTATCGATCCTAAACACACTCACACCCTCTATGGTGTCTTGAGTGCCAAAACAAAAACCTATTTGATACCTTTGCCTTGATCAACACTTGGTTTTTGTTTTTCTCTTTATTCTTTTCCAAGTTGGAGCTTGATCACCATCATCTCATATCCATCTTCATCTCCATGGACCTCTGACTTGCTCCATCACTTGGTATGTACCAACCTTGCTCAAATCAATCACTCATGACAAAGGTTAGTACTTAGGTTTCATCAATTATCCAAAACCAAACTAGGGCTTTCAGGCGGCGCCTGCTGTGTTGGGTCGGGTGGAGTCGGGGGGGGGGGGGCAACACTTGTTGCGTCAGGTCGAGTGGAGTGAGGGGCAGCGCCTGCTGCATTGGGTTAGGCAGAGGGGCAGAGTGAGGGATGGTGATTTGGAATTGGGAGAAATGGCAAGTGTGCGGCATCGGTGGTAGAGAAAAAGATGGCGGTAGGTGAAAATTGTGGGGATAGTTTTCATCGGGAGAAAGAGGGAGCACATGGCATCGGCGGGAGCAAGCGAGCGTGGTGGCGGTGGATGAATTTTTGCTCCCAATATCGACGGGAGAAGAGGTGAGCATGGTGGAGGTGAATGGATTTTTTTTATTCAGATAGCTAGGGTTTAATGAGACTACATGGCCTAATGGGCTATTTTTTAGAATAGATAAAAATTGAGGAAGGAAAAGAAAAATTAAAATCCAAGGTAGTCTAGATAGATATTATTGATCTCATCGAGACATAGAACACAACTCCATCCGAGGTAATATAAATATTAAAAATATTAAAATCCAAGGTGTATAAAGTTTAAAAATTGAGGATGGCCATTTGCGATTGAATAGATGATATTTTCCTTTAGTAGTCTAGATATTGTTGATCTCATGAAGATATAGAACATTTGGTTTTAGTTGTTTCTCCATCCAAGGTAGTTTGGGCAATTCAAAAATATTATAATTGAAAATATTATACATGGAGTTGTGCTTATCATGTTAAAATTCAAATCATAAATTGCGACAATTGTTTGTTAGCATGTCATGACAAATTGTAGCTCATCGTAATATGTAAATCGTTCGGTTTATGATGATTGCTTCTAGATCTTAGTGATGGACACATAATTTTATATCATAAAGTCATACTACCACCAAATAATGTCGTAAAACAGAATGACTTAGTGACAAATTTAGCCGTCGGCATGAGGAAATCGTCGTAGAAGGTCATATTTGTTGTAGTAGAACATGATACAATTGTGGAAGCACTGAACACTTCATAGCACACTGTCCTTATGAAGTAAAAGACAAGTACAAGAAGGACAAGAAAGAGAGCAAGACCGACCATAAGAAGAGCACATGGCACATGGGAGAAGCTCACATTGGACATGAGTGGGACTCGACTAAAGATAGCTCAAGTGAGGAGGATGAGAAGGTTGCAACTGTGGCTATTCACAAGCCATCCTCTACACCAAGGCTCTTCAACAACATGTCCGATGATTACTACTACTCCCCTCACATTTGTCTTATGGCAAAGGGTGAGAAGGTAAAATCCAAACCAAAATCCAAACCTCCTCCCCATAGTGATATCTCGAGTAGTGATATAAGTGATTACTCTAGTGATGATGAATCTAGTCATGAAGAAATAAATAAAATAACTAGAAATTGGGATAGCAAGACCAAATTATTCATCACTGAGCTAATGGAGGAATTAGAGAGCGTCCAAGTTGAGCTAGCATCTAGAGAGGATACTCTTATTAAACAAGAAGATCTCTACATTGCTAGGAAGGAAGCACTTGTATTGGAGAGAAGTGAGGTGGACACCTTGCGCAAGGCCTTGGCCAAAGAGTAAGAGGCCCATGCTATCATAAGGAAAGCTCATATTGCCCTCAAGCAAAAGTACTGTGACTTAGATGGAAAACACAAAGTACCATGGTGAAGTTGTTGCTAAGTATGTTGGTAAAGAAACCAACATATATGTGAACATGACTATATAGGTTCCTAAGATACTTGTGACTAACATGCAAGGCCCTAAATCTACTTGGAGACCTAAATTTGTTTTGTAGGAATACTCCTCCTATGGATGAGTTGGGTGCTTGATAGTGGATGTACAAATCATATGATCAGAGAAAGGAGTATGTTCTCATAATATTCCCCTATGCAACATTCAAATGAGAACATTGTCTTTGGAGACAATTCAAAGGGGGACGTGATTGGTCTTGGTAAAGTTGCTATAACCCTTGAGCATTAGTTACAAATGTTGTACATGTTGATTCGTTAAGTTACAATTTGTTGTCTGTTTCTCAATTGTGTGAGATTGGTTACAATTGTCTCTTTATGGATAAGGGATGATTCCTCTATTGCATTTATGGGTCGCTTGAAGAGTAAGCTTTACCAACTTTCACAAAACCCTAGTTGTCGGAAGTTCCGGCGATCTATGTCAGAAGTTATGGCGTAGATCTGAATGGTCACTTTTGCCTTCGGGTATAAATACCACTCTCCTCATTTGTAACCGTTACCCACTCATTCCTCATGCCCCAAACTTTATAAAAACACCTCTCTAGCTCTCAAGGTTCTCTTTCCTCTCCATCTCTTGGTTCCTAGCTCCAAATCTTGCAAGAATTTGAGTTGAGAGAAGTGATTTTGGTGAGAGAAACATTGAAGTAAGCTTGCGCGCTTGATTTCTTCATGAAGTCAATTGGGATTGCATTTGTTTCTCTTGGGGCGTTGCCCCTAGCCGGCTAGGCATTGCTTGGGAGCTCCTGGTCTATGGGAGAACCTTGGGAAGTTTGTGTCACCCTTGATTTTCTAGTGAAGAACTCAAGTTTACCTTTTTGGTTACTTGAGAGACGCAAGGAGGTGAAAGAGATTTTGACCTTAATGGTCACCTCAACAACAAGGATGTAGGCAAGCCTTAGTGGCGAGCTGAATCTTGGCATAAATCCTTGTGTCCCACATGTTTGTTGTTGTTGTTGTGATTACTTGTTCTTCGTTGTCTCTATCTCTCCATCAAGCTATTTCTTAGGTATTTGTCCCAATATACAAATTGGAGTTGATCCAAGGGCAAGGGAGTACCACATCACCTTCATCTACATCTTTGGAAGTGGAGTAAGTCGCAAATCTAAATATGAAGTTGTTTTGACTCTGATTTCATAGCTCTTTATAGGCGTTGAAAGTTCCAGCAGTTTGCGTTGAAAGTTCTGGTCGTCAAAAGTTCCAACGGCTCTCGGAAGTTCCAAGTGTCAGGAGTTCCGACAACTGTCAGAACTTCTAGATGTCAGAAGTTTCGACAATTGTTAGAATTTCCAAAAGTGTATTGATCCGCTATTTTAGTTTGTGTTAAGTTTTTAGATATGCTTATTCACCCCCTCTCTAGGCTTAGCAGGGGTCCTTACAATGTCTCCATGTCATCATGCCAAAGATGTTGCTGATGTCATAGTTGTCGCCCTCATCTTCATTAGAGTAGCCATGGAGAAACCAAATCCACCTTATCCCCTCACCGTCACCACGAAGGAGGAGGAAATAAATCCCTAATACAAAGAAACCTGGCATGGGTAGACTCTAACCCTAAAGGACTCGATCTACTGGAGAAAACTAATTAGAGAAATGGATCCCCACTTCCTCTGGCCTCCGGCGAGTTGCCAGAGGGGAATGGGAGGGAGACCAGCAGTGGTGGAGGTGGGAGACGACGATGACAATGGCCTCGGCTATGCCCTAGGGCATAGATGAGAGAAGAAGGCTGATCACTTGAGATAGAGAGGATCCGCAATGTGGAGTGAGGTGGAAGTTGAGAAAGATAATCGGCTACCTAATTATCCTTCCGAATTTTATAACATACTTTATACTGCAAGCCCATTAACTTAGTTAGGGCCTTATGTTGCTAGGGTGTAGTGAATCTAAATCTCTAAGCATCCAAATGAACAAGAATGCGTTGATCAGTTTTATGATGAACTCACCTTGCTGAAGATAAGATCTCTAGTGGTCCACTTCCATAAGCATAGCTCGATATTCCTTTTCATAAGTAGAAAGATCTTCAGTTTTAAGATCTTGAGTTTTAGGTCCCAAAGCCTTGCTAAAATATGCAATGTGTCATGTTTCATCCACTAACTAGTGCATTTTTAATCGCGTGTTTGATTCGAATGGCTTAGCACTTGGGGACTCAGGATTCATATTGGCTTGGGCAAAGGCCCTTGTTGGCGGTCATGAACGACCATTTCTAACCGCTAATTATAGTCCAAAATAGGAGAACCAAACATACTTTTGACACATATGCCTTTACTATTGACCTAGTTCCACTTGTATTCGAGAAATCATGTTTTGCAGGTCACATATTCGAATACAAGTGAAAAACATACCAAAATACGCCAATCAGAAGGCGTAATGTAGATTCTACACCAAGGAGACAAGCAAAGGCCCATACAAACATCCAAACTGGGTAGAATACCACCAAGGATGCGACCCAGGCCCAACCAAAAGCCCACCAGAGCAAGGCGGTGGCCAGCAGACCGCACTGCCCCCAGCTCCTCTCGGGCCCAATCTTCTCTAGCGGTTGCATGCCACCATGGAATGATGGTTCCTGGTGGTTACCAAAAATACACGCCCCAAACCGACCAAGCTTCACAATATAAGAAGGGCTAGAGCTCATATGCAATACACACATTCATTTGGGGCCTCTACCTCACCACCTCTTAGTCTCTTTTAGCTTTTAGTAGTATTTGTGAGCAAGGTCAAAGCTATCAAGGAGAGCTTGTCTCCTTGGAAGAAGAGAACCTTCTTGGTATGAATACTATAAAGAGTTCTTCCAAGTTCTTGCTCTCATATCTTTCATATAGTAGTGCATATGAACTAGACTATAGTTTTCATGTTATGATCATGATATATGAACTAGTATATAGTTTGTGTGTTATGATCTTGACATGTAAAACTTTATGCTTAATCATTCATATAACTTATATGAGTGGAATTAGAGCTAAGTTGAGATGGTGTTTCACCATGCCTTCAGGTGTGCCTAAGTTCTTTACCTGTCGATCCATAGGGTCGGGGACCCAGGGGAATTTGGGTAGTTTCTATGTATGCAAGCATGGTGCTTGGGTATGGAAAAATAGGTGAATACATTTCCCTTTCCACGGATGGGTAGGCGGCAGGTGGTGACCTCAAGCCAGAGCCCAGACGCTCTCAATCACCTAACCCACGGTAGGCTCAAATCAAAAGGTGGGCGCCCCTAGGTCTAAGGTTGGCCACTCCTAGACGAGTTGGCTGAGCCTTTGCTCGAGTCAAATACCTATGCGATATAGACTCACAAAGGGATTAGCACCATCATCGCCTGGCCTCGATAGCCAAGCAACACCCATCACATTGGAGAAGAAGGCCCCAAGCAGGGCACAACAACCTTGTCAGTAGAAACCATCCCTACCAAGGAGGGTTTGGTCACAAGAAGATCGAATTTAGCCCTTCGTCGCCATCACGCCAAGTGAGGCAATGAAGGGCTCAGGGGCTTCTGATGAGATTCTAACATACGGGTATGTTTAGCCTCAGGTCTAGTGGTTTCCGAACGAAGAAGACCCTCTAACTGACCCCTCTAGGATCACCTCAGGACTCAGGGACTATATCCATCGGGTATGTTCACGCGCACACTCTGGAAAAGAAACCCTACTGAGTCTGACTATGCCATGACCTCCGGTTGGGGCTCGAGGGCTCACCTGAGCCCTGAGGTTCCTGATCTATGCCAACACTCTGGCCTGGCCCTTGGCTCCTGCCGAACCAATGATGCTAGCCAAGGCCCGGGCGCAAGAAGATGCGCCTTGAGCTACCGTGGCTCGGGCCCCCTCGGCGCTGCCCCTTGGGCATGGCATTGCCTGCCACTTTTCCGACAAGGTCACGCATGGGGCATGACACAAGAAGACAAAGCTTTCCCATGGCCTCTAGGGGCTCGGAGGCCCCCGGCCCCACACGTTAGCCCTTGGAGCCGACCTCCTTCACTATCAAGAAGACTCCAGAAGGTCCACCTCGGGGAGGCCGGTCCAAGCCGACATAGCTTGACACGCAAAGTGTTAGAACAGAGCAGCCGGACAACGCCCAAGGCTTCTTTGGCTCCACGACACCGCCACGGTCCACAACACGTCACTTCAAGGTCCTCCTGGACTCTGGCACATGTAGACCATAGACTTGTTCCCCCAAGCTACCATGTACCTGACCTATCTTGTTATATAAGGGATAAGGTCAGACCTAGGGGTGATAATCAACAAAAAATAGACCATTCCATTCCACTCCACCCTTTGGCCTTTGCTCAACACCGAGAGCAAGGCAACCCAAAGAGGGGCACTGAGTGCTCTTCCACCGCATCCTGTCATCTTCCTCCCCTCCAACGAGGGGAAGGCTCCACCGATGGTAAGGCAACCTTAGGATTAGCACTGAGCTAACCCGCTACCAGATCTCTCTACAACCCTGTTGTAACCCCCTGATTTTGGGTCCTTTTGAGTATAAGGATCATCAGCTGCTGGACATAGGGCACCCATTAGCCCAAATTAGGATAAACTGTTGCATCCTCTCTGTGATTCTTATGTTCTTGAGTCCACCCGAGCCACCAGAGACCCGTACTCTGACATCGACTTGAACAACAATGCTTGCCGCAGTTCTGACCCTGTGACACTCACTCGTTTTGTTTTGAAACTTAACGTGAAAACTTGATGAGACAAGGATTGTTTTAGAATGAAATAAGTAAGATTCTGCTTTATTTCTAGTTTCAGAGGTTACAAAGCTATGCTACATCTGAGTATCTAATTGATAATATAGACTGTGTTGGTTCTACATTGAAGGCTTGTTGGAGTTGGGCCTTGAGGTGGTGGTTCCAGTGGAAGATGATGTGACCCTTGAAAGTCCATTCACTGGTTGATGATGAGCCTTGGTGATCTTTGGGGATATTCACTTTGCCTTGGTGAAGGAGGTCCCCATTGATGCTATCTTCCGTTGCCGCGGAGGTCACATGTTTTCTTTTTGTGGAGTTTGGACCTGCCATGGCTTTTCGGGGCTCATAGCATGAGTTTCCCCTAGAGCGCCTTCATGTTCAGGTTCCTAGCGAAGCTTCATTGGCGTGCGACTGATTGCTAACTTGTTGTAGAGTGGGGTTGAGACCTCTCCCCTTGAGCGTTGCGTGGTTGGCGTCGAAGCCCTTGTCGATGCTACTTTTGCCGTACCCTCACTCGGGTGTTGTTAGATATATGTGCGCTTTGCTTTTTGAGCCATTGAGTGAGGGTATCGATGGGCACTGACTAGCTTCCAGTAGGAGGTGTAGTTGATCCCTTTGCGCTGCAGCTTGAGAGTGGCAGCGAGGGAGCACTCGGGGGGATGTTACGTTTTTCTTGCGGTATCCCCCGTGCGCTCTTTGCTTTGGGACCTTTTTGATTAGGTTCACAAATGAGGTTGCTCTAGGTGCCCTAGGCATTACATGTGTTCTTGCGGTACCCTCATTGGTTTGTTCGAGGGTTGGGTCTGTTGGTTTTTTGGGCGAGGCTCTCCTCTTGCGAGGGTTTTGTGGTTTGAGGGGCATCTTATCCTATAGTAGGCTTGGAAGCTGTGGCTTGATTTGTGTTTCTTGGCTGTGGGTTGGTTGGGGTTTGGGGTTGTATTTATAGGGTGGGTGGCTGAGGTGTGGCTGATAGTGCAGGATTTAATGAGCATTTGGTTGCGTGCACTTTGAATGGAGCATTAATCTTGGACGTTTTGAATTCACAAGAAAGTGGGTGAGCTGTTGTTGACTGTATTGAGTGGGAAGCTGACAGGGGTTTAATGGGTGATAATGAATTTTGAATAAGAGTGGTGGTCCATCCTGGTTGAATTTCTAGATTGTTCGGAGGGCCTTTTGAGCTTGCGCGAGGGTTGTTGCGTACTATAATTTTGCGTGTATCTTTTTTCTGTGGTAGAGTTTGGGTTTTCACTGTGAGCCCCTGGCATGGTTTTTTATGAGGTTGCTCGCCTATTTTGATCTCTATGTCCATCCATTGCTTTGGGGATGAGTCGGGTTTGTTTGGCGAGCCCCTGGCGTTTTTGCGAGGGTGGTTTGGTTATTCTGACCTCCGCGCCTGCCTTTTGTCTTAGGGACCGGTGGGGTTTGCTTTATGAGCCCCTAGCATGTTTTTGTGATGGTGCTCAATTATTTTGACCTTCGCGCCTGCCTTTTGTCTTAGGGATGGGTGGGGTTTGCTTTACGAGCCCTTGGCATGTTTTTGCGTGGGTGCTCATTTGTTTCAACCTTTGCGCCTCTCCTTTGTCTTAAGGGTGGGTGGGATTTGCTTTTTGGACCTCTGGCATGTTATGTGAGGGTGCTTGATTGTTTTGACCTCGACGCTTGTCCTTTGTCTTGAGGACAGGCAAGGTTTGCTTTTACAAGCCCCTAGCATGTTTTGTGAGGGTGCTCGCTTGTTTTGACCTCTGCACCTATCCTTTGTCTTAAGGATAGGTGGGCTTTGTGTTTATGAGCCCTTGGTATGTTTTGTGAGGGTTCTCATTTGTTTTGACCTCCATGCCTATCCTTTGTCTTGAGGACAGATGGGGCTTGCTTTTATGAGCCCCTAGCATGTTTTGCGAGGGTGCTCATTTGTTTCGACCTCCGCGTCTGTCCTTTTTCTTAAGGACATGTGGGGTTTGCTTTTATGAGCCCCTGGCATCTTTTGCGAGGGTGCTCGTTTGTTTTGACCTCCACGCATGTCCTTTGTCTTACGGACATGTGGGGTTTGTTTATGTTGTAACTGAATGTTCTGTATCGAGCCATGGTTTGTGCAGAGGGCCCCTGTTCGGTACAAATCTTAACCTTGATTTTGCGGCGATGAGGGTGGGCCAGCATTGGGCCACCCGTTTTGGTAGAGGTTTCACACTTTTTGGGGTAGCAAGTAATATACTAAAGGGAATAGCGACTGTTGCGTTAAAAAACCTTGCACCCCTTCAAAGGAAAAAGAGTGCAATGCCGAGTTTTTACATGTTTGAATAAGAAAATAAAAATTACATAGTGCGAGCGCACGCTCAGGTGCCGCTAAGGGTAATACTTGCGGGGGTCATTGATGTTCCATGTGTGCGGCAGCTGGTTACCTTCGCTATCTTGCAGGTTGTAAGCTCCTAGTCTTGGTGTTTGTGTGGCTAGGTAAGGACCGAGCCATTTTGGTTGATGCTTGCCAGACATCTTTGCATTCTGCTTTCTAATAAGGACCATATCTCCTGAATGGATTTGGCGAGGGTTTACTTTCTTGTCTCTCCATCTAGTGTTTTTGTCTTGATATGTGCGAAGGTTGTTGACTGCTTGGCATCTGAGTTCTTCTGCGAGGTCTTTTATTAGTTGCTCTTCGTCCTGAGTGCTTGTTACATTTTTTACGAAGGTCACTCTTGGTGACTTGTGTGTGAGTTCTTCTAGCAAGACACCTTCTTCTCCAAAGAGAAGTTTGAAAGGTGTGAACTTTGTTGCCCTCGGCTCGGAGGTGTTGTGAGACCATATGACTAACATGAGCTCCTCTGCTTATTTTCCTTTGGGCCTGCCATGCAATCTTTTTGAGATGCCTTGGAGGATTATGCCATTTGCTCTTCCAACGAGGCCATTGGATTGTGGGTATCTTACTGAGGCAAAGCACATCTTCGTTCTAATCTATAAGCAAAATTCTCTGAATACTTCATTGTCGAATTGAGTTCCGTTGTCCACTATCAGTTCTCTTGGTACCCTAAATCGGCATATGATTTGCTACTAGAAGAATTTTTTGATGGTCTATGAGGTTATTGTTGCTAGTGGCTTTGTCTCTATCCATTTGGTGAAGTACTCGACGGCAACCACTGCGTATTGAAGGTTTCCTAGAGCTATTGGTAGAGGTCCAACTAAATCCATTGCCCCTGGTCTGTTTGAGTGTGTCGCCGAAAGTTGGCATCCCTCGCAATGCTGTATCAGCAAGGCTACATCATTGATTGCCATTGGCCAGTAGAAACCTTGATTGCCATTGGCCAGTAGAAACCTTGTCTAGAAGCTTTCCCCACCAGTGCTCTAGGTCCGTTGTGTGAACCACATGAAGCCTCGTGGATTTCCTTTAGTAATTGCTTGCCCTCGTTGATTGTGAGACACTTTAGTAGCGGAGCTGTTACACTGGCTTTGTATAGCTCATCATTGCTAATCTTGTACCCTCATGCCCTCTACTACATTCTCTTTTCTTCTTCTTTAGTTTCTGGTTCATGGTATCCTTTGAGATATGCCATGATGGGTGCCCTCCAGTCTTCGCTGTGTATTGCGTTGATGAGCTTGGGTGCTTTAAGATTGATTTCTGCCAAGGGTTGACTGATGACCTCGTAGAAGATGTCCAAGGGTAGGGTGGTGCCTAGTGTGGCAGCTTTTGCTAGCTCATCAGCTTTGCTATTTTTTTGATTTGGGGATTGGCTTGGGTGTGATTCCCAGAAAGAATCCCTCGATTTTGCGGATTGTGTAGAGGTATTTTTGAAGCTCGGGTTCTCTGGCTTTGTAATTTTTCTTGATGTGGCTTGAGATGACTTGGGAATCAGTTTTGATTATTGCCCATCTTGCTGAGAGCGCACGAAGCTTTGACAGGGCCAAGATGATTGCTTCGTATTCCATGATGTTGTTAGTGCACTGGAACTCTAGCCTCGCTACGTACTTGAGCTTGATGCCTAAGGGCGAGGTCAGTATTGCTGCAATTCTGCTCCTACTGAGCCCCAGGCCCCATTAGTGTGTACTATCTAGATTGGCTCTACGACCTCCGCTGTGCTATGTGTGTCGGGGGTCCAATCTGAGACAAAATCTATGAGGGCTTGGGATTTGATTGTGCTTCTTTCGACGAATTCTATTATGAAGTTGTTGATTTCTGTGGCCCATTTACAAATTCACCGTATTGCTTCTGGGTTCTTGAAGATATTATCGAGTGGAAACAAAAGGGTATGATAATCTTGTGTGCTTGAAAATAATGCTTGAGTTTTCCATTGGCCATTACTACTGTGTATGCCACCTTCTCCATCTCTGTGTAAATTTTTTTGGCACCATCGAGGGTTTCAGATACATAATAGACTGGTAGCTATTTCTTTAGATGCTCGTCTTCCCTTTCATGCACTAGCACGGCACTGACTACATGGGGTGAGGCTGCCACATAGAGAAGGAGAGGTTCACTGGGTTGAGGGCTGGCGAGGGTTATGAGGTTGTGCAAGTAAACCTTCAGGTCTTCAAAGGCTTTCTACTTTGTAGGTCCCTAGCTGAATGGGTTTGTGTTCTTCAAGACTTCAAAGAATGGGAGCCCTCGCTCTACCGACCTTGAGATGAGTCTGTTCAGTGCGACGAGCCTTCCTACAAGCCTCTGTGCTAGCTTTCTAGATGTTGGTGGTTCCATGTTGAGGATTGCATCAATTTTTTCTAGATTAGCCTTGATTCCTCTTGCTAAGACGAGGCAACCAAGCAATTTTCCCTTGCTCACGCCGGATATGCATTTTTAGGGTTAAGTTTTAGTCCAGCATTGCGGAGGTAATTGAAGGCCCTTCGGAGGTCTTTGATGTGATCATGTTTGAGCTTGCTTTGTACGACGATGTCATCCATGTAGGCTGAAATTGCCTTGTCCTCTTTGAATACTTTCACTGTCATGCGAGAGAAGGTTGATCCTGCAATTCATAAACCCTCTGCCATTCTTCTAAAACAGTATTCCCAAAAGGGGTGTGGAAACTTGTCTTTTCCTTATCTTCCTAGTTCATCCAGATCTGATGGTAGCCTAAGAAACAATCGAGGAGTGAGAAGAGTTCACATCCTGCGGCTGAGTCTATGAGGGTGCTTATTCTTGGCAATGGGAAATCGTCTTTGGGGCAGACTTTATTGAGGCTCATGAAATCGACACACATTCTCCATTTGCCATTTTTGTTTTTTACAAGTACTACATTTGATAGCCAGGTTGGATATTTGACCGGTAGGATAACCCCTGCATCTAGTAGGCGTTGAACCTCTACCTTGGCCACTTGCTTTCTTTCTATAGACATCTTGTGAAGCATTTGCTTGACTAGGGCAGATTCTTGTTTACTTCTAGGTTGTGCTCGATGATGGATCTATCCACCCTGCTGTTGGTATATTTTAACGCACACAGATAAATCCGCAAGCGCACGGATACCGCTGTAGCTTTCACCCAGAAGTATTCTAAGTATCATATCCATAAGGAAACATGTGAGACTAACTATGGTCTAACTTAACTAAGGGTAGCCATAAGGTTAAGATAAATAGGAGCGTAGAGAGGAAAACTAAGGTTCTCTAATTCTGACTTGGGTAAGCTATGTCTTCTATTATTCAACTAGGGACATTACTAGGGAAAGAGACCAGCATAGGATGCTTTCCTTCGTAACCGTGTCCTACGTGCCCTTACAAATGGGAGGTGGACTACAGTGGATTCAACGAGGCTATAAGAGTCACCCTCGTGACCTACCACCGATCCAGAATGCCGGATGCATCTACAATTAACCTAAGTCTAAACACCACACTTACACATATGATTAATACTTTACTCCCTCTAGGAAGAGAATAAAGCACTCAAAAGAGTTGCAAACCTGATGAATAATATAAACAAGATACTTACTTGGATCAAAAGTTGATTACCAGATAAATCACATAGGCAAGCTTAGATAGAACTTGGATCTGCCAAGGTACAAGCCGTAGAGAGAGCACCGATAGGTCGACACCTCCTCCAAACTCTTCCCTTACTCTCTATTTCAGTATTATTTACAAAACTAGATCCTAAAGAGGACTAATCTTCTCTTGATAGCTGGCTCTGATCCTGATGAGGAGAATATGAATTAGGGTTTTAGGATGGCTTCAAGAAGGGGGCAGGGGCTGGTATATATAAGCCAGAGCGTTAATTCTAGACCCTTGGATCAAAACGACTTGAAAGAATGGCATAGATGGAATCTAGGAGGCGGTGGAAAACTAACATACGAAGGAGGGGCTGACTGGTGGGACCTATAGGCCTGCCGGCCTATAGGTACGGCCGGCCAGCCCCCCATGTTAGCCTCTCATGGTCATCTTCGGTGGAGAGTCTCCTGAAGTATGCTAGAGTCTTCCCACGCTATTTACGCTGTAGAATTTCGTGATTTCCTTTGACGAATAAGTCCTCCTTATCGGGTTTCTGATTAAATCCTACTGAAAACACAGATTCACCAAAACTCATGGATTTTATTAGTTTAAACCCCTAGACTTATGTTGGTGATACTTTTATGCATTTATACAAGTTATGTTGACAGTTTATAAAGCATGTTAACGACCGTCAACAATCTCCCCCACACTTAACCTTTGCTAGCCCGTGTGTAAAGCTAAACTCAGCAATGGATCAGGACTTGCTATAATGCTTTCACTCCTCAAAAGTACACATGCATTCAATCAAGAATTCTCCTCCGTATTAGAATAAAGCAATCTAACTTTCAAACTTGCCCATATTATCTTCAACCATGGGGCTTCTTAGCCTTCACTTGGGTCTTGAGCAATTGAAAGACATAATGATCAAGTCAAGCACTATGTCTCTAATTCTTTATTCAACCATCATTCCAGAGTTTTTATAAATTTTCAACATAAAACTCAGAGATTCCATTGTATGACACTCTCAAGTCTCTCAATATATGTGGTATTTGTGGATCCTCACCAAGGAAATAAAGATGTTATGCCTTTTTCTCTTCCTACCACTAAGGCTTATGTGGAGTTCATAGGTAGGGAGAAAGCTAGGGCAAACGTGCAATGCATATATTGTAAAGTTAAACCTTAGATCCAAAGAGAGTTGAGTCATACAATCAAATCAAGATGTGCATGTGTGTGGAATATATGGTGGCTAATACTAATTCTACTTTGCTCCTTAAAAGATTATCTCTCTTTTGAAACTTGAAAACAATTGCTAGAGAGCAAGGGCTATCTTATTCATCTCTTTTTTTTCAGGCGGGCATCTAAGTACCTATTGTTTTAGATATCTCAGACACTTGTCCATTTTTTCTCAACTTCTTTTTTCTTTATCTTCCCTTTTTTATGAATAACTTTTGCATAGCCCCATGCCTCTTTTCTGCAACAAAACTTTGGAGAAATAGCAATAAGAACTTGGAACATTTATTTGGTGGATGAAAAACCTATCAAGCATGTTTTTGTGTTCACTCCCAGTGTAGGAGTAAAACATTTTTGGGTGGATCTAGACGGAAGGCATATTTTTGTGCCTACCCCCAGTGTAGGAGTAGTGCATATGTGGGTGGTGTGTACGTGATCTTGATTTTAAGAGCATGACAAACCTCTCATAAAGGGTCAACAAAGCTTGACTAAACTCAATGCAAAACAAGCAGCATATAAGCGGAAGTTTTTCTAGCCTAAATAACATGCATGGCTTTGGTAGGAATTCAAGTTTTGTCACACAGGAACTCACCATGTAGCATTTTTATATTTTCAAAAGATAAATCTCTAGAACTTTAGTATCACTTGGAACAAGATAAACAATAGCTCAGACCTTCTTATATCATATCCGTCAATTACCTAGACTTTGATCAAGCATATGCTACCCACGAGTTTCAAGTTTGGAGTAAATTCTTATATTAAAACAGTCTTATTCAAAACATAGGAGAATTCAAGGCTGAAAACCAGAGTGCATGTAACAACCCGGGTTTTTGGAGAAGCCAAAAATATGAACTTTTTAAAATTTTTCCTGCAATATGTGAAGCATGTAGATGCTAGGTCAAACAGAGAACAATTTATAAATAAATTGTTGCATACATATAGTGATGCTTGTAGGAGCTTGCCATAGTTCCTTATTTGGTTTAGGGTTTTGTGTTGGAGAGCACAAGTCCGTAGCGAATCCTTTTGACTCCTTCTGGAATCTCTCATGAACCCTTGACCTAAATTCTATAATCAACCAACCATCTTTATCAACTCAATGCCCGTGGATTACCAACCCTTGACATGGACCCCACTACCCCTAGTTGACCTCTAGTGGACCCCGCTAGGAGGTGTACAAGTTGGCGACACATGTATACAATATAGGAGCCTTGGTTTATTTAGAAAAGCCAATTTGGCCCAAGCATGTGACCAACCAGCCCAAGCAACAGGGTCGGCTCAGCCCAGCCTGCCTCAACCGGCCCAGCAGCTTAGCCGGCCCAGCATTGCCGCCCGCACGCACACAGCCGCTGACGACCCGACCCCGCTCATCAGCCATCACGCGCCGCACGCAGCCACATCGCGCCAAGCGCCTGACGACCCGACCCCGCTTGTCAGCACAGTAGCGTCTTCTTCCCCTCGCCCACGCATTCTCCCCGCACGACCGGGAGCCGACCGTGGAGCAGACATGGGCCCAGGGTCACGCACATCGCATGACCCTGTTTCCTCTTGCGCCGTGCCTACGCTACTGCACGCGAACCGTTGGATGCGCCGCACGCATCACCACCGCCCGATCGCCGTCCGCCATTGGAGCCCTTGTAGCTCAGCTATAAAAGCCAACGTCCATGAGCCCTAACCCTCAGCCTGTTTGCCGCCACCACTGGTGGCACAGCACCACACAGCGTCAAGTCGAGAGAGCGGGAGGAGGGAGGAGCAAGGTGGAGAAGGAAGCCACTATGGGGAGGACCTCGCCGGAGCCAGGAGCGCCGCCCCGATCAGCTACAGCGACGTAGCTGCTTGGCACGGCACTGCATCACCTCATCACGGCCTCGCCTCACCACCGCACCGCCACCCTACCGCCATGAACCCTACGGTGAGCCATCTTGCTGAGACCACCTCCCTAGCCAAATGGAACGTGCACCGCTATGGTCGAAACATGGCTGAAGCTTCGAGCTCCGGCCTAGCCCAACTGATTAGCTAAGGAGACCACCATGGCCATGCTTGTCGAGACCCAGGACGCACCGTGCGTGCTGCCATCAGCCAAAAGGAGAACCCAGCCATGACGTTGTACATCGGGACAGGAGCGCACATGCATGGGCACGCTCACCATGGCCGAGAGCACAACCATGGCGAGACCACTGTGTCTTCTACGTCACGGTAAAGGCGACATTGACACCCTGATTGGCTCCGCCATGATGAGAGACACACCACGCTCATCTTAACCGAGGAAGAAGCCCACCAGAGCCCTGTGTTGCCGCACCGCACCTCATCGGAGCACCACCGCCTCTGTTTTGCCCCCACCACCATGGCCGAAGCCACTGGGAGCACCAGGAGCTCCTTCAGCACACCTACCATGGTCGTAGAAGCACCGTGGAGCTCACACGCTCCTCCAACTAGGCTCTCGCTACCACTGCAGCCCTGACCATGCACGACGACAAACTCACGCCGCCGTTCACCGCGGCTAGCCAACTGGAGCCACCCGACCACCACGTTAACTTCACCGGGACACCCGCTATGGCATGGCCAAGCTTTTGCCCACCTTAATTGCACACCAGCACCACGGGTAAGGCTCACCGGTGACCTCACCGCCGGTAGGAGCCCCATCGGGGAAGAGTAGGGGATTTTCCCCTCATCGACATCGCCGACCACATCTCGAGCAGCCTCGCCGAGCACCGACCATGACCATGTCGTGCACATGAACCAAACCCTAGGAAGGAGTAAGTAGACCAAGTCCTTCATAGACTGGCTCTACGGTCTATGGACCAACGTAGGCAGGTTCACCATGAACCACGCCTCAGCTATCAGTCACCGTTTGACCCCGGACCCACCTGTCAGCCGTAGTTTAGCTCGGATGGCGCCATGCTGATGTCATGCCGATGATGAGACCACGCCAGCATCGGGGACTTCGACAATCTCACCGACCACTTCAGCGACCACTCCGACCACCTCCGCGATCTCGCCGACCACTTCGGCGATCTCACCGACCACGTTGGCGAGCTCTCCGATCACTCCGACCACCTCCGCGACCACTCCGACCACCCCGGCGACCACTCCGACCTGCCTCTCCTTTAGACCAACAGGAAGACCCCACCGTCTTGCCAGACGCTTTCTTCACTAACCCTTGCAGGGTTTGACAGTAGTAGGCACATCTTAGCTAGTCGCTGCCATGCCCGGCCAGCCATAGCCAGTCTTTGGCCAACCATAGCCACTTGTAGCCAGCCGTAGCCAGCCACAGCAAGCTGCAGCAAGCCACAGCAGGCCGTAGCTAGCCTCAGCTGGCCAGAAGAAGCCACAACCCTCCGAGACAGGTCACAACCGCCTCTGGCCATCTTCACCTTTGCCACAAGGACAAATCCTAGTTGCACGCCATTCCTGATGCCGATGAAAGCCCTCCCTTCGCTCTTTCATGCACTCGATCTTCTACCTATCATTCACGATCTATGCCTATCTAAATCCACATATGCCATGCCCTTATGCAGGTTCCCTCGTTGCTACGGAGATGTGATACTCCATTCGTGTGGTCGTGTCTTGGCTCTTATGTTGGGTTGCCGGGATTCTTGTTCTTATGTTATGTTTGTTGCCTAAGGACTGTGCCTTCAAGCCGGTCGAGGGATCATACCTCGTTCGACCATTTCGGTCATGAGTTCGCCCCACCATGGCCGTAATGGTGAGCATAACTCGCTCCCTTGCTTTTAGTTGTCTCCGACGTACTACAATTATTAGTAATCCGATTCGGCCCTAGGACCTGGCCATTGTGGACTGAACATTGGTGCAGATATCACCCGCACATAATGAGCCCATTGTGGCCTAACTTAGGGGATGAGTCAGGATATGATGATTGTAGAAGACAGATGCCAACTCATGTAGGATAAGCTCTTGGACGCGAGTTTGCCTTGCCATGACCATGGGGCTATGCCACTCTTTTGTTTTTACTTGCCTCTTCGTGCTCAAACCCCCGTATGCTTGTACCTTGTATGACCATCACATTTCTTTGATTCCCGCGGTGACAACCGCACCGCTATGAATTAGAGAGATGTCTTAGTGCCAGTGCACCTAAGTCAGGTACCCTACGAGTGGTTTGCGCACTTGGTGTTTGTCGCTTCCTTCCAATGCCCCATCTTTCATCGTGGCACGAGTGTTGGAAGAAGTAGACCTTGTCCCTTGTTGTTCTTGCTCTTGTTGCATCGTTAGCCTGCTCTGTTCGATTCCGTCTCGCGCATGACGATTGGATCAAAGACTGGACTATTTCCTTTGGGTTAGCGAAGCTATGGTCTATGACATACCTCGGACCCATGCGTGTTGACCTGATCGACCGTCTAAAACCATCTTTCCCGAAGATGAGTCTGAGAACATGACATGGATGTGCCTAGCTAACCCCCGCATCTTTTGTCATGTTGAGCAACTCTCTTCTCGGCTCCCGATGTTATTGTGTCATGTGGATCGAGGGGAAACGTTGATGTCCAATCTCTTTGCGCTACCGCTTTCTACCATAGCGGGCGAGCCGAAGTACGTTGGAGCCAAGTTACAATAGTGTTAATCGTTCTTGTTTGCTACTCGTGTCTAGTTGTGACTTGCGGGATAAGGCTATAAGAGCCGAACCCCATCGTTCTTCTTTCTTGGGGCCCGACTTCCAATCCCTGTCAATTCATTGATACCGGATCGAAGATCATGAGCCATGGTGTTTGCTCTGGATAAGCTCTGGCTTAAACCGTTTATCGTAAAGATATACTGGCTTGGCCATGACTTAAGCTTGTGCTCAGCATACCACCACTCGTGTTTCTTTGGCCCATGGATCAGACATCAGCCGAGAGGGCCAAGTCAATTCCTCTTTGTGTTCCTTTTGGGTCTTGTTGCCTTTTTTGGAACATTGTTTGTTCTCTCGCCTTGAGTGTGTTTTGGAGGTAATTGCCACGAGGACAACGCTGGATCGGAACCCGATGGAGAAGGAGAACGTGATCGACGATAGGACCCTGTGAAGAGGAGACCTTGCTGATTGACTACGTCAACTAACAAAGATTTGTACCACTACTACCTCGACATCGCAGGTGTCATGGCAGCACCCTCTTTTAGAGAATCCTATTAGACATTGCATAATATCTAGAACTGCTAGCGCTTTATAAATTATTCCTTTGCTAGTACTTTGATGCATGCTACTACCTGAGCCATTATTACCCTGATGCAACCCACTCTACCACGTCACCCTACCTTGCGCATTTGCTCGCTTGTATATGCTTACTTGCCTGCTTGCTTGCATATTACACCACTATACTTATTAATAACTCCACTTCGCATTATGTCGGGGATGTGATGCTGGTGGTGAACCCCCTGGGAATGGTTTGGCTATGGGTGCCAGACTTGGTGGTGTGTGAGCGAGTTGCGTGTTTCTTGGGTGCGTGGAGAGTGAGGGTTGTGTCGACCGAGCTGGAATAACGATGAGCCTGGGGCGAGTCTTGCCTTGTGGTGCTACCTGGGCACTTGGATATGGAATACCTGTGGCAGGTAAATGGTAATTGGAGGTGGCCTTGGGTGTGAACCTCGGAGAGGTGGAGCCCAGGGTAGAGGTGCTGTGGTGGCACATAAAATGGAAACCCTGATGAAGACATTCTGGCTTGGTCATCCCTAAGGACTTACTAGTACTCAGATTCACTGGGAATCCTTTACATCCCACTTGCCCTATATGGTGTGGGACGGTCAGACTACTTGGTAGAGCGATGCCACTACTGCTAGGCGAACATGTGCAAGGATGTACGGGGCACGCGGTTTCCCCCACACCCTTCCGAGACTTCAGGAGGCCTTGTGGACCTAGCTCTTAACATCTGGTGGGCCCTGGCTCTGTCTACGACTCACAGTATCAGCCATCCCAGACTAGACTTGGGATGTTCCAGGGCTGAGAGGTAGGGTGGCATCGTTCTAGGCTAGCAAGCGGCCGGAATTCTGCCTAGGAGATACATGGCTCCGAGGATGGCTAATCTTTTGGGTATGTAAAACCTCTGCAGAGTGTTTGGTTGATCGATCGATACATATGCCAACTTGTCGGCTATGGACCTTTCCTAGGTTTCGCTTAAACTAGATAGGAGATGAGTCCTTCTTTCCTCCCTCTAGGGTTGGGGTATTTTCCGGTCGTGAGCCTTGGGGGTTGCGGGCCGTTGAGACAAGGCCGAGAGGGAGTTGGCCTGTCGACCTGAGTGTGTGAGATGAGATGTGGTGTGGTGGTATGGAGATGGTTTGGGATGGATGGTTGGTGGATGGATATGGATGGTGTGGTGGTGAATGTGTTAAAAATTGGATATTATTATTATATTACTAATGTTATTTACTTCTCATGCGCTAAGGATGCAAACCACAGCCAAATATTAGGATCGCCAGATCCCTTGTTTATCTTTTCCACTAAAGCTCATCGGTGCTGACCATGGCCTGCACACATCTGGCGGTGTGCAGATTTTCTGCTTCTCAGAGATGCTGACTTTAGAAGGATTAGAAGGTCTTGTGCCTACGCTCAAGTTTGGTTTAGAGATGGAATCTATGCTGCACCACGCCAACTCTGATGATGCCCGTGAAGGGGGAACCTTCACTCGATAGTCTTCCGCTAGATTAACTCTGTAATAGGTGTGTTCCCCAGTGATGTAATACCTTGTATTCTGGTAATCTTACTATGTATGACTGTGACATCGACTGAAATATGATAATATGATGGAATCAGTTCTTGGTTTCATCATATTAAAATTCATTCTGTGGATTTTCCCTTCAAGGAAAATTGAGGTTGTTTCAGTTGGTATCAGAGCCATACTTGACCTTAGGACGAGACCTTTAGAACCAAACACTAGTTTAGAAGCCAAACACTCTATCTGTAGTGGAGTCATAGCTACTAACACTTGATTCCCCGTCTTTACCTTGAATTCTATCACTAACTGACTGTCCCCGCTTTGACAAAGTTGACCACTAGGAAATGATTCCCTCTTTATTGCCCACGCAAGATCGATAGATGTGTGAGACTCAAAGGCTTAGGAGTTGCCTTAAGTCAACACTATGCATATAGGAGTTGTAATGCTGCCTGAGTGCCTGGATCTTTTGCTTCTTATGCTTCTTGTGTTTATATTGCTTGAGTGAAGAATATAAAAGTATTTTATCTACGTGAGACTCTAGGCAAAAATCGATTAGACTAGTGATCTTGACCATCGGTTGGACATATCAAGCCGAAACGTCATATCTTTACTCGTCTATTTCCAAAATCGACTTTAATTTTCAACCAGGCATGTTCAAAATGCTCTTTCTCCTTTGTTGAAAACTTCTCCTGTTGCAACAGCAACTCCATCTTAAATGAAAACTATTTTAAAACCCTCCAAAACTACCAAAAGAAAGTGATTTCGACTCATTTCCAAACCTACCTTAAATTTCAAAAGCTTTAAGGAAAGCAAATTGAAAACCAACCTTGTTTCAAAAGTGTTGTGAACTCATTTTTGAACGACAAAAGTTTTGTTTTACACCATACCTTTAAAAAGCTTGTATTTATTTGAATCCAAATCAAAGATCTTGACTCTATTCTTAATATAAGAAGTTCGTACAAATAAACCCTACCATTAAATCAAACTACAGATGAATTACTAAATAAAATATCTATAAAAGCGTTACTTTTCAAAACGAGAACACAATTTCCAACTATTTTTGAAACCCTTAGTCTTAAAATCAAAATGGGGCACAACCTACTTAAAAAAAATGGTTGCAGAAGCCATACCTTTCAAAATAAGAAATGATTTTAAAACCATTTTGAGAACCAGCTTTGTTCGATTTAAACAAAAAGGTAATAACGTTTTGTTTTGAAAGCTAAATCAAGATTCAAAACCTCTTGATTTGAAATCACCTTACTTTTGAAATAATAAAAGAAACTTTGTTTCGTCTTGAAAACCAAAACATTCAAAAGATTTTAATTTCAAAACTCGCATTGATTTCGATTCTTTCCAAAACCCCTCGTGGACTTCAAAGTTTATAAAATCACTCTCTTATTTTCAAACAAGATTTTGAAAACTACCCAACGGGTACCCCGTTGCCCAACAACATGGAGTTAACCAAGTCTAGACAAAACCCTAGCTTCGCAAGATCTGCTTGGGCACCTTGGACACCTCGTACAAAATTTGGATTGAGTTATCGAAGAAAACAAAAGGACGACATTTCCTTTTGCAAGGTTCCATGGAACAACAACCTTGATCGAGAAGCAACAAAACAACAGTGTGAACTTCGGAAGAAGCACCCCACCTCATCACCGACCGAGCAACACCTTAATCTCGGGGACGAGATTCATGTAAGGAGGGTGGACTGTAACAACCCGGGTTTTTGGAGAAGCCAAAAATATGAACTTTTTAAATTTTTTCCTGCAATATGTGAAGCATGTAGATGCTAGGTCAAATAGAGAACTATTTATAAATAAATTGTTGCATACATATAGTGATGCTTGTAGGAGCTTGCCATAGTTCCTTATTTGGTTTAGGGTTTTGTGTTGGAGAGCACAAGTCCGTAGTGAATCCTTTTGACTCCTTCTGGAATCTCTCATGAAACCTTGACCTAAATTCTATAATCAACCAACCATCTTTATCAACTCAATGCCTGTGGATTGCCAACCCTTGACATGGACCCCACTACCCCTAGTTGACCTCTAGTGGACCCCGCTAGGAGGTGTACAAGTTGGCGACATATGTATACAATATAGGAGCCTTGGTTTATTTAGAAAAGCCAATTTGGCCCAAGCACGTGACCAACCAGCCCAAGCAACAGGGTCGGCTTAGCCCAGCCTGCCTCGACCGGCCTAGCAGCTCAGCCGGCCTAGCATCGCCGCCCGCCCGCACACAGCCGCTGACGACCCAACCCCGCTCATCAGCCATCACGCACCGCACGCAGCCACATCGCACCAAACGCCTGACGACCTGACCCCGCTTGTCAGCATAGTAGCGTCTTCTTCCCCTTGCCCACGCATTCTCCCCGCGTGACCGGGAGTCGACCGCAGAGCAGACGTGGGCCCAGGGTCACGCACATCGCATGACCCTGTTTCCCCTTGTGCCGCGCCTATGCTACTGCACGTGAACCGTCGGATGCGCCGCACGCATCACCACCGCCCGATCGCCGTACGCCATTGGAGCCCTTGTAGCTCGGCTATAAAAGCCAACGTCCGTGAGCCCTAACCCTCAGCCCGTTCGCCGCTGCCGCTGGTGGCACAGCACCACACAGCGTCAAGCCGAGAGAGAGGGAGGAGGGAGGAGCAAGGTGGAGAAGGAAGCCACTGCGGGGAGGACCTCGTCGGAGCCAGGAGCGCCGCCCCGATCAGCTACAGCGACATAGCTGCTCGGCACGGCACTGCATCACCTCATCACGGCCTCGCCTCGCCACCGCACCGCCACCCTACCGCCATGAACCCTACGGTGAGCCATCTTGCTGAGACCACCTCCCTAGCCAAATGGAACGTGCACCGCCACGATTGAAACATGGCTGAAGCTTTGAGCTCCGGCCTAGCCCAACTGGTTAGCTAGGGAGACCGCCATGGCCACGCTTATTGAGACCCAGGACGCGCCGTGCGCGCTGCCATCAGCCAAAAGGAGAACCCAGCCATGACGTTGTACATCGGGACAGGAGCACACATGCACGGGCACGCTCACCATGGCCGAGAGCACAACCATGGCGAGACCACTGCGTCTTCTACGTTGCGGTAAAGGCGACGTTGACTGGCTCCGCCATGATGAGAGACACACCGTGCTCATCTTAACCGAGGAAGAAGCCCACCGGAGCCCTGCATTGCCGCACCGCACCTCGTCGGAGCGCCACCGCCTCTGTTTTGCCCCCACCACCATGGCTGGAGCCACTGGGAGCACCAAGAGCTCCTTCCGTACGCCTACCATGGTCGTAGATGCACTGTGGAGCTCACACGCTCCTCCAATTGGGCTCTCGCTACCACTGCAGCCCTGACCATGCACGACGATGAACTCACACCGCCGTTCACTATGGCTAGCCAACTGGAGCCACCCGACCACCATGTTAACTTCACTGGGACACCCGCTATGGCATGGCCAAGCTTTTGCCCACCTTAATTGCACACCAGCACCGCGGGTAAGGCTCGCCGGTGACCTCACCACCGGTGGGAGCCCCATCGGGTAAGAGTAGGGGATTTTCCCCTCGTCGACCTTGTCGACCACATCCCGAGCAGCCTCGCCGAGCACCGACCACGACCATGTCGTGCACATGAACCAAACCCTGGGAAGGAGTAAGTGGACCAAGTCCTTCATAGACCAGCTCTACGGTCTATGGACCAACGCAGACAGGTTCACCATGAACCACACCTCACCTATCAGTCACCGTTTGACCCCGGACCCACCTGTCAGCCATAGTTTAGCTTGGATGGCGCCATGCTGACGTCATGCTGATGATGAGACCACGCCAGCGTCGGGGACTTCGGCAATCTCACCGACCACTTCGGTGACCACTCCGACCACCTCCGTGAACTCGCCGACCACTTCGGCGATCTCACCGACCACGTTGGCGAGCTCTCCGACCACTCTGACCACCTCCGCGACCACTCCGACCACCCCGGCGACCACTCCGGCCTGCCTCTCCTTTAGACCAGTAGGAAGACCCCACCATCTTGTCAGATGCTTTCTTCACTAACCTTGCGGTGTTTGACAGCAATAGGCACATCTTAGCCAGTCGCTGCCATGCCCGGCTAGTCATAGTCAGTCTTTGCCCAACCATAGCCACTTGTAGCCAGCCGCAGCCAGCCACAGCAAGCAGCAGCAAGCCACAGCAAGCCGTAGCTGGCCTCAGCTAGCCAAAAGAATCCACAACCCTCTGAGACAAGTCACAACCGCCTCTGGCCATCTTCACCTTTGCCGCAAGGACGAATCCTAGTTGCACGCCATTCCTGATGCCGATGAAAGCCCTCCCTTTGCTCTTTCATGCACTCGATCTTCCACCTATCATTCATGATCTATGCCTATCTAAATCCACATATGCCATGCCCTTATGCAGGTTCCCTCGTTGCTACGGAGATGTGCTACTCCATTCATGTGGTCGTGTCTTGGCTCATATGTTGGGTTGCCAGGATTCTTGTTCTTATGTTATGTTTGTTGCCTAAGGACCGTGCCTTCAAGCCGGTCGAGGGATCATACCTCGTTCGACCATTTCGGTCGTGAGTTCACCCCACCGTGGCCATAATGGCGAGCATAACTCGCTCCCTTGCTTTTAGTTGTCTCCGACATACTACAATTATTAGTAATCCAATTCGGCCCTAGGACCTGGCCATTGTGGACTGAACATTGGTGCAGATATCACCCGCACACAATGAGCCCTTTGTGGCCTAACTTAGGGGACGAGTCGGGATACGATGATTGTAGAAGACAGATGCCAACTCATGTAGGATAAGCTCTTGGCCGCGAGTTCGCCTCGCCATGACCATGGGGCTACGCCACTCTTTTGTTTTTACTTGCCTCTTCATGCTCAAACCCCCGTATGCTTGTACATTGTATGACCATCACATTTCTTTGATTCCCGCAGTGACAACGGCACCGCTATGAATTAGAGAGATGTCTTAGTGCCAGTGCACCTAAGTCGGGTACCCTATGAGTGGTTTGCGCACTTGGTGTTTGTCGCTTCCTTCCAATGCCCCATCTTTCATCATGGCGTGAGTGTTGGAAGAAGTAGACCTTGTCCCTTGTTCTTGCTCTTGTTGCACCATTAGCCCACTCTATTCGATTCCGTCTCGCCCATGACGATTGGATCAAAGACTGGACTATTTCCTTTGGGTTAGCGAAGCTATGGTCTATGACGTACCTCAGACCCGTGCGTGTTGACCTGATCGACCGTCTAAAACCATCTTTCCTGAAGATGTGTCTGAGAACATGACATGGATGTGCCTAGCTAACCCCCGCATCTTTTGCCATGTTGAGCAACTCTCTTCTCGGCTCCCGACGTTATTGTGTCGTGTGGATCGAGGGGAAACGTTGATGTCCAATCTCTTTGCGCTACCGCTTTCTACCATAGCGGGCGAGCCGAAGTACGTTGGAGCCAAGTTACAATAGTGTTAATCATTCTTGTTTGCTACTTGTGTCTAGTTGTGACTTGCGGGATAAGGCTATAAGAGCCAAACCCTGTCGTTCTTCTTTCTTAGGGCCCGACTTCCAATCCCTATCAATTCATTGATACCGGATCGAAGATCGTGAGCCGTGGTGTTTACTCTGGATAAGCTCTGGCTTAAACCATTTATCGTAAAGCCATACTGGCTTGGCCATGACTTAAGCTTGTGCTTAGCATACCACCACTCATGTTTCTTTGGCCCATGGATCGGACATTAGCCGAGAGGGCCAAGTCAATTCCTCTTTGTGTTCCTTTTGGGTCTTGTTGCCTTTTTTGGAACATTGTTTGTTCTCTCGCCTTGAGTGTGTTTTGGAGGTAATTGCCACGAGGACAACGCTGGATCGGAACCCGATGGAGAAGGAGAACGTGATCGACGATAGGACCCTGGGAAGAGGAGACCTTGCTGATCGACTACGTCAACTAACAAAGATTTGTACCACTACTACCTCGACATCGCAGGTGTCATGGCAGCACCCTCTTTTAGAGAATCCTATTAGACATTGCATAATATCTAGAACTGCTAGCGCTTTATAAATTATTCCTTTGCTAGTACTTTGATGCATGCTACTACCTGAGCCATTATTACCCTGATGCAACCCACTCTACCACGTCACCCTGCCTTGCGCATTCGCTCACTTATATATGCTTACTTGCCTGCTTGCTTGCATATTACACCACTATACTTATTAATAACTCCACTTCGCATTATGTCGGGGATGTGATGCTGGTGGTGAACCCCCTAGGAATGGTTTGGCTATGGGTGCCGGACTTGGTGGTGTGTGAGCGTGCTGTGTGTGTCTTAGGTGCATGGAGAGTGAGGGTTGTGTCGACCGAGCTGGAATAACGACGAGCCTGGGGCGAGTCTTGCCTTGTGGTGCTACCTAGGCACTTGGATATGGAATACCTGTGGCGGGTAAATGGTAATTGGAGGTGGCCTTAGGTGTGAACCTCGAAAAGGTGGAGCCTGGGGTAGAGGTGCTGTGGTGGCACGTAAAATGGAAACCCGGATGAAGACATTCTGGCTTGGTCATCCCTAAGGACTTACTAGTACTCAGATTCACCGGGAATCCTTTACATCCCACTCGCCCTATATGGTGCGGGACGGTCGGACTACTTGGTAGAGCGATGCCACTACTTCTAGGCAAACATGTGCAAGGAGGTACGGGGTGCACGGTTTCCCCCACACCCTTCTAAGACTTCAGGAGGCCTTGTGGACCTGGCTCTTGACATCCGGTGGGCCCTAGCTCTGTCTACGACTCATAGTATCAGCCATCCCAGACTAGACTTGGGATGTTCTAGGGCTGAGAGGTAGGGTGGCATCATTCTAGGCTAGCAAGCGACCGGAATTCTACCTAGGAGATACATGGCTCTGAGGATGGCTAATCTTGTGGGTATGTAAAACCTCTACAGAGTGTTTGGTTGATCGATCGATACATATGCCGACTTGTCGGCTATGGACCTTTCCTGGGTTTCACTTAAACTAGATAGGAGATGAGTCCTTCTTTCCTCCCTCTAGGGTTGGGGTATTTTCTGGTCGTGAGCCTTGGGGGCTGTGGGCCGTTGAGACAAGGCCGAGAGGGAGTTGGCCTATCGACCTGAGTGTGTAAGATGAGATGTGGTGTGGTGGTATGGAGATGGTTTGGGATGGATGGTTGGTGGATGGATATGGATGGTGTGGTGGTGAATGTGTTAAAAATTGGATATTATTATTATATTACTAATGTTATTTACTTCTCATGCGCTAAGGATGCAAACCACAGCCAAATATTAGGATCGCCAAATCCCTTGTTTATCTTTTCCACTAAAGCTCATCGGTGCTGACCATGGCCTGCACACATCTGGCGGTGTGCAGATTTTCTGCTTCTCAGAGATGCTGACTTTAGAAGGATTAGAAGGTCTCGTGCCTACGCTCAAGTTTTGTTTATAGATGGAATCTACGCTGCACCACGCCAACTTTGATGATGCCCATGAAAGGGGAGCCTTCACTCGATAGTCTTCCGCTAGATTAACTCTGTAATAGGTGTGTTCCCCAGTGATGTAATACCTTGTATTATGGTAATCTTACTATGTATGACTGTGACATCGACTGAAATATGATAATATGATGGAATCAGTTCTTGGTTTCATCATATTAAAATTCATTATGTGGATAGAGCATGATTGTTATTTAGTAAATTGAGCATGGCTTCAAGGTAGAAACAACCAAGATAAGAAATATGGCATAAGATTTTTCAGAGAAGTCCACCCCCCAACTTGAATTTTGCAAGGCAAAATCAAGTTTGGATGGATGTGATTCAATGTTGCATGATAATTGGTTGGACATACCTGGCGTTGTCATCCTTCATTATTTTTGCTTCAAACCTAGAATGGTTAGTGACAAAAATACCCGAAGGAATATTTTCACAATTATATTTCTATGCTCAATTCACAAGGGTATCATAGCAAAAGGTGAAAGCTCTGGTTATCTCCCAAAAGTGCTTATTTTAGGGCAAAAGCTCATCCTTGGGAAACCTTTGAATTGTGTTTTAAGTTGGTGAGGTGGTTTCCCCTCCAACATCAATCTTTGTGTACCTGTCTCAAGATTCATGCCAATGAGATTTACAATATTTATGATAAACATATGTATCTACAACCACCCTTTCAAAGTCTTTATGAACAGGAAGCACCAGGGGGGTGAAGATCTCATGTGTGGCAATGTTGGAGAGACTAATTAATTCAAGAGATTTCTCATGTGAGCATGGATTTGATGAGGTTTTCATTAAATAACTTCCATGCTCATCGATGCCATCTTCCTTTTCAAGCTCGAAGGGTGTTTCTTCATAAATGTCTATAGGCGGAAACATTGTCTCCATCATTCCATGCCTATGACATTCACTGGACATTTTATTGTCCAAGATTTCCCATGGATTGGTGGCTCTCAGGTTGAGTCTCGGGTTGATCTCATCTAAGGCCTCCTCCAAACTTGGATGAATCATGTTTGTAAAAGAGATTGATTTAAGCTCACTATTTGAATCTAGACCAAGTTTGGATTCTACCCATAAGGCTTCGTCCTTGTCCATCTATTATTTAGTAATGGCATATGAATTCTTAATACATTCCAGCCACTGTTGTTGCTCTTTTTGGTCATCCTTGTGGCATTCATGACTCCTATACTCTGGTTGTCTTAATGGATTTCTAGGGTCATCATGAAACTTAAGAGAAAGAGCATAAGAGGGATCATCGGGATCAAGGATGGGTTGAGAGATGGGTTCAGATAAAACATCTAATGTGGGTATAGAAGGGGAGAAGATAGGAATGGCATCCAAATGACTTGGCTCTCCTTCTTTGGATTCACTAGACATGCCATCCTTGAATTCTTCCCAATGTCCTATATAGGAATAAGGACGCTTTCTAAGAGGTCTCTTCTTGAGAGCATTTCAATTATATTCGCTCGAAGGTCTCTTATGAAGGTGAGAATTTAAGCTTTTCCCAAAATCAGCATAAAAAGATCATCCTTAATTTCAACAGGGATTCCCAAAGGTGGAATTCCTTCTTCTCTTGGAGGATTTTGGGGTATTGATGGTTTGGGGTTGATAGCTAAACCTTGGGATGGGAGTGGTTGTGATTTGGCTATCAAAACTTTCTCTTCTTGTTTGGGAGATGATTCCTTCTCTTCCTCAGGGAGTTTATTAGGAATGCTAGTGTAGGGAGTCCTTCCACTAATTCTATCAAGCATAGACCTTGCTTCACTAGTAGATAAATGAAGGAAAGCTCCTCTAGAGGCTACATCAAGGGATTCCCCTGAATCCTGGCTAAGATCCATGTAAAAATCTTGAAGAAGTACATGGTCTTGAATGGCAAGATCCGGGCTAGTGATGACGAGTTCATTAAAATGATCGCACAATGTACCAAGAGATTCTTCTTCTAGTTGTCTAAAATTTAGAACCTTTTTTCAAGGGCTAACCACTTTAGAGATGGGAAAGAAACATAAACAAAATTTAGAGCATAGTGTTTCCAATCTCCTTGCATACTTCCTATGGTTAGACTATACCATTGTTTAGCTCTTCCCGTCAAAGACAACGGAAACAACTTCCATCTTAAGGTCTTATCAAACATGCCAGCGATACACAAGCATGCATAGGTCTGTTCAAACTCTTGTAGGTGTGAGTATGGGTTTTGATTGCCTTCTCCTGAGAAGGATTTATCCCAAATCAATTTTATTAAACTCAGGCGCAACTCATAACCAGGTGTTATGATAGGCTCTAAAGAGTCTAGTGGCTTTAGGCTTGTGCTTGTGGGTTTAGCATATTGATAGATAGGAGTGGAATCCATGCTAAAAGAAAAAGTAAAACAAAAGAAAGAATAAAAGATAAAAGGTTAAGCTAGGCTTGTAGTTAATTTAGCAACCGTTTCCCGGCAACTATGCCAGAAAGCTTGTTGGTATATTTTAACACACACAGATAAATCCGCAAGCGCATGGATACCACTGTAGCTTTCACCCGCAATTATTCCTAGTATCGTATCTGGAGGGAAACATGTGAGACTAACTACGGTCTAACTTAACGAAGGGTAGCAACAAGGTTAGGATAAATAGGAGCGTAGAGAGGAAAACTAAGGTTCTCTAATTCTGACTTGGGTAAGCTATGTCTTCTACTATTTAACTAGGGACATTACTAGTGAAAGACACCAGCAGAGGATGCTTTCCTTCATAACCGCGTCCTACATGCCCTTACAAATGAGAGGTGGACTACAGAGGATTCAACGAGGCTATAAGAGTCACCCTCACGAGCTACCACCGATCCAGAATGCAGGATGCATCTACGATTAACCTAAGTCTAAGCACCATGCTTACACTTATGATTAATACTTTACTCCCCCTAGAAGAGAATAAAACACTCAAAAGAGTCGCAAACCTGATGAACAATATAAACAAGATGCTTACTTGGATCAGAAGTTGATTACCAGAGAAATCTTAGAGACAAGATCAGATAGAAGTTGGATCTACCAAGGTACAAGCCGTAGAGAGAGCACCGATAGGATGGCACCACCTCCAAACTCTTCCCTCACTCTCTATCTCGGTATTATTTGCAAGACTAGATCCTAAAGAGGACTAATCTTCTCTTGATAGCTGGCTCTGATCCTAACGAGGAGAATATGAATTAGGGTTTCAGGATGGCTTCAAGAAGGGGGTAGGGGCTGGTATATATAGGTCGAAGCATCAATTCTGGACCCTCGGATCAAACTGATTTGAAAGAACAACGTAGATGCAATCTAGGAGGTGGTGGGAAATCGACGTACAAAGGAGGGGCTAACTGGTGGGACCCATAGGCCAGCCGCCCTCCAGGTAGGGCCAGCCAGCCCCCCATGTCAACCTCTTGTGGTCATCTTCGGTGGAGAGTCTCCTAGAGTCTTCTAGAGTCTTCCCACGCTGTTTACGTAGCGGAATTCTGTGATTTCCTTTAGCGAATAAGTCCTTGTCGGTTTTCTGATTAAATCCTGCTGAAAACACAGATTCATCAAAACTCATAAAATTTATTAGTTTAAACCCCTAGACCTATGTTGGTGATCCTTTTTATGCATTTACACAAGTTATGTTGACGGTTTATAAATCATGTTAATGACCGTCAACACCCGCTAAGGTCTTCAGCTAACCAAACGAAGATGTCGTTGTTATCACGCAGGAAATTGATGAGCTCACTCTCGGTTTTCTCGTCTAGCAGTGCGGAGATGATGATTCGCTTGCTGGTGTTGCCCTCAAATAGTGGCACTTTTTTGGTTTCTTCTGCTGGCTTCGCCCGGGTTTGCTGTCCGTCTCATCGGGCGAAGGTTCCTTGTTTTTTGTTTTTTCTTTGTTGAGGTTGTGTACATTTTTCTATCCTAGAGTGGCTGTTTCCTCTGCTATTCGAGTGAGGTCCTAGTTGTCATATATGGCGATGATGGTTTTGGTAGAGGTTAGCTTCATACAAAGATAACCTGAGTGGAGGACTACGCTGAAGATATTTGTGACCCCTTAGCCAAAGATTGTGTTGTAGTTGTACAACATGTCAACCACATCGAAGCTTATGTGTTCCATTCTATTGTTGTTCTGATCACCGAAGGTTACTAGAAGTGTGATTTTTCCAATTGCCTTCACTTACTTGCCTCCGAACCCCTATAGTGGGCGCCCGGGTGGTTGGAAAAGGTTTCTGTCAAGCTTCATGTTGTCAAAAGTTGATGTGAATAAGAAGTCAGTGGAGCTACCGGTGACCACCTGTATTCTTGTTACTGACCAGCTAGCGAGGTTTGTTTCGATGACCATCACGTCTGTTTGTGGGTAGTCCCTTAGTTTGAGATCCGTTTTGTTGAAGGTTATTGGGATGTGAGACCATTGCGAGTTCTTGTGGGGCCCTTCTGTGATCCAAGCGTTTGACTTAGCAATAAATTCAATTCAAGTAAGCCTTGTTTTTTATTCCCTACCTATGAACCCCACATAAGCCATAGAGTAGGAACAAGGCTAACAACTTTTGGCCTTGGAGAGGATTTAAACACCATTGAGTGATTGAGTGTACCATTTGAGGAACTTAGGCAAGTTTTTCTTTTAAAAATCTTGAAAACCTCCAGGAAGTCTTGGCTAAACCAAAGCAGGGAAGAAAGTTTCTGTCTATGCTATGCTAATCTTGCAACTATCTATGTCAAGGTGAAAGCTATAAGCCCCATATGGCTAAGACTAACGGTGAATTTCTAGCACTAACTTGCTCAAGTCAAGAGGTAGTATTGGTTTGTATATGAGTTTTAGGGCGTTACATTGAAGCAATTCCTGATCCAACATGCTAAACCCGCATCTTTGCTTGGGATGAGCAAAGGGGTAGCTTGGGGGAGCTTGTTGATGGTCACTAAACACCCAATTTGACCATCAACATTCCACCCAAACCAAGGTAAAACAACATGACATGTGCTATATTATGCTTAAAATTCACCTAGTTCCACTTGTACATGGAAATTTTATTTGTATGTAGGAAAAATTACAAAAATGGACAAATGATGTGCATAGGAGGCAATGGGACGTGGTAGGGGGGCCATGGGCCCACATGCCATGTCGGCCGACGCCACCTTGAGTTGCCCGATGGCCCCACCCCCCTTACCATGTCACTGATCCGCTTAAAGGCCTCCACACTGCTTCTCCACCATCGATCCAAGTCGGTTTGATCCAAAGGATGACGTTGAGCTTCCTTGGATCCACGGGCCTATTGTCATACACTAGGATGGGGCCAAACCGACCTCCAAACCGCCTTCCATATCACGGCAACCGACTTACCTGCATGCAACCGCCATCCAAAGGCCATCCATCGCCGTTGGATGGTGAGGCGATGCAATAGACGGTCGGCCGACAGTGGCCAAAGTTGGCCGACGCCCCACCACCTCTCCACTGCCTCATCTTCACCTACAAGTACCCCCATGCCCTCTACACACTATAAAAGGGGCTATGGTGCTCGATGGATGATGAGGACATCCCAGCTTGATATGTTCGGTCGTATGAAGATCATTCATTGCCCAATACAAGTGAATGTAATCATGGTCCACCTACACAAAGTCATGCCAAAAATATGCAAGAGCAGGTGAATTTGTTCCTAGCTGAAATTAACTTTGACATATTTGAGAATGTTATACTACCTAAGTGTTCTACCTTGATATTACTTAGGTGCACACATGAAGAGGTGGAAGATACACGATCAGGACCAAGACCAAGATTTTCATCATCTGCGATGGTCTGATAAAACAACGGTCCCGTGTGATAAATACGAACCAAGTTTTTTCATCATCTGTTTGAGTCTGATAAAAACAGGAAAATCTGATAAAAATGAACCAGCTGCAAGAAACATTCATAACTCTCAATTCCCTAAAACTTTGGAGGTCCATGAGGACATTTTGGAAAGCTTATCAAGTCTAGTTTCCAATGGTGCTAGTTCCAAGTGTTTTGGACGTCCTAATGTTGAGGTATGAACAGATTAGTGAAGATTGTCCTGAAGGTCAACAGTCTTCTCGGGACAGGATATTGGTTCAACTTTCCATGCAAAACTGTACAAATCTACAAAGTTTGTGTGCATGCTGCACATGGCTGGAAAGCTCTTTGAGTCTACTTTCACAACCAACAAACGGTTCATCATTTGGACTTTCCAATAAGGAGTTATGGCCAGATTTGTGGAGACTGCTCAGAAGGCCAACAGTCACACGAGACCACTTCGGGAATCCATCTCGTGGTGACCTTTCACATAGCCTATCTTTAGAAACTCCATTTCGTTTTCACACCCAACTAGGAGGGTTGTTCCTAGTATAAATATCCCCTGCCTCTAAGCTATTAGAAACCTTTTGATGATTTCATAAACTACATGATATTGCAGCCCAGCTGCCGAGTGCCTTAATCAAACCTTTGTTCTTCTTTGTTCTTCTTGGACTTGTGAAGTGATCCCTCTAGGTTCTCCTAGTTCATGCTCTACAGTTTCCAATACGGCTACACCATTTTGTGTAGATTAGTTCTGGATTGTGGTTCTACGGTCGTTCTGAGATCGAGTCGAAGTCTTCGTGGTTTCGGTGCCTCTCTCCTCGTCACTTGGTCGCATCCAACCTTTGTCAGGTATAAAGCTAGTTATCCCACTGTTCGCAGCAAGTTATCCATGATTTGTGACCTACTGTCATGAAGATCGGGCCACCCTCAAGGAGGTTCCTTATCAGTGGAGATCATCACTCAGCAGCTCTCAAGCATTCCAAGTGTTCTAAGCTCTCAGAAGCTCTCCAGAGTAGTAGCTTAGAAGTAGTAGCTAGCTAGTAGTGATAAGAGTAGAGCGGAGCTCGCCTTGGAGTCCAAAAGAGTCTTCTAGTCTGGTATAGCTCCTCTTGTAATCTTTCTTTTAGCATTTACTTTATTTAGTACTTTACTTTGTCAAGTACTTTATTCAGTAGTATAGCTTTGCTTAGTTCAAGTCCTGTCTTGCTCTTGTATATCATTAGTGAGCCTAGGTGCTTGTCCTTTGCAATTTGCATCATTATTATCTTAGTGTTTAGTTCGTTCATTGTTAGTACTTGTTCTACCGTCTGGTTAGGGTGTTTCGATCTTATTTCATCGGAGCTCGGATCAAAACAGCGAGTTTATAGATTAAGCATTGTGCTTAGGATATATCTTGCCTATAGGTATGGCTAGACCCCCGGATAGATTGTGGTAGTGGCACGTGGTGACAGCCCTGTCTTTTCTCTATATTCCACCATGTAGGGTCTAGTTATTAAAACATAAAACGTAGGGTTCGTTGTGCTTCGTGTTCGGTTAAATCCAACGCAAGTACGCCCCTCATACTAAGGACATTCTCACTATCATTAATTTACTTTTGTTGCTTTAAGATTACATACTCTACTTCTTACACCCAGCTACACTACACTTCTAGTTACCTTTGTCTGTGTGATCAACTCTTTTTATCTTTTCTTTTACATTCCTTATCCACCAACCCTGAGTTGTTTAACCTACCTACCTAGTCTACCTAGCCACATTTCCCAACACGCCAAACCGCCTTCCTTTGGGAAAATATAAATTTGACACTTGGTTCTCACCAAGAGAAGTGCTACACGATAGTTCTGTGCTCTTGCGGAATCCCCTTTCCTATATACACACATACGAACCATCAACAAGCATCTCTGGCGCCATTGCCGGGGACACAAACCTGGTAGCGACGTTTAGAAGTGTCAATAGTTGTTGCGAAGGTATGCCATAGTTTATTGGTTTGTAGTGGTATGGGTTGGTTGTGGGGTTGTTGGGTAGCCTTCTGGTGTAGTTTACTGGTTTTGGTGGCCCTGATGTAGCTGCTTGTCGTGCCTCTTGGTATTCTTTTCCTTTTGCGAAGCAAGTGCACTGTTTTGTGGTGTGCCTCTTTCCTGGCCTGTAGAAGTGGCAGTAAAGCTTCATTGGGTCTCTCGAAGGGGGTCTGCTTTCAGTGTGGTCTCTATTATCATTCTAGCTGCTGGCGGGGGTTTGCTAAGGTCTTTGATTTGATTGTTGTCTTTGGCGTTGCGGTGGTGTAGCCTCGATGGCATTCAAATTGATTGGGTTGTTGCGAGGGTACTGGATGCGCTGTTGCGGCCTTGAAGGCAGGCGCATCTGGGATCTCTGAGCTTTGATCTTTGACTGAAAAACGATGTCTGCTCTGCTGTACTTTTCCATGACTTCGCGTAGCTCGGCGATGGTTTTTGGTGGCTTTCTTGCGAGCCTCGAGGAACATGGTCTTGGTCTTACTCCATTGATTGCTGTTAGGATTACTGCATCGTCTGTTATGTCTGGGGTTCTGGCTCTGAGCTGAATGAACCTTCGCCAGAAGTCTCAGAGAGGCTCTCTTTCGGATTGAGTGCAAGTGAACAGTTCCATAGGGTTGTTGGTTGAAGGGTTGACACCCTTGAAGTTGTTGCATAGGCTTCCCCATGAGTCTATCGAGCCTGGTGGAAGGTTGATGTACCAGCTCTGAGCGATATCCCGTGTTATGATCACAAAGGACTTTGCCATGGTGTACTCATCCTCGCCTACCACTGCTACTGCTGCCTCGTAGCTCATTACAAATTGGCAAGGGTCTACACTTCTGTCGTACCTCGGTAAGTTTTGTGGCTTGTATTCAAGTGGACAGCTTTTGGTTTGTAGTATTTGGGTTGGGGGGATTTTGGGTCGTATGGCATTGGCGGGGGTTGATTTCTCTATGGTTGTATGGCTGGAGGGATGTATTCTGGGTAGATCTGGTGAAAACGAGGGGGTGGTGGCATGGGTGGTGGGATTGGATGGAGCGGAGGTGGGTTTGGATGGAGCGAAGGTGGGTTTGGGTGGAGCGGAGGTGGACTGTTGTCCAACCCAGGCTCGTGGTTTGGATTCCCTTCGAGGGCAGTGAGGTATTCATTCATCCTACTCAGTTCCTCTTTGGCTTCGTCTGCCTTTTGCCTAATGACACATAGACATGCTTGTCTTTCATGAGCCTCGACTCGGTGCCTTTTTTCTTGGATTTCCTCATGCATTTGGTTCAGAGCTTTGAGGCCCCTCTCCTCGGCGTCTTCATCGTCATCTTCGTGCACCGCGCCAGCTTCGTCGACTTTGGCTGGGCTGGGTTGAGGATTGGCTTTGGCCCTGACTGGAGGAGGTCTCTCCAGTCCGTCTGCAACCTCTGCCGGCCGCATGGTGGGCCAGGGTAGGGTAGCGCCTCTTCCTCCGTCCACGGAGGTTCCAGCAACCGCCTCCCCCCACGCGAGGGTGGAGGATCTTTGTTGTTGTTGGCAGTTCTCCTAGTACTGGCAGCCATTAGGTGAGATCTTTATGGTATGATGGGGTCCCCACGGACGACGCCAACTGTGGGGTCACTCCTAGCCTCTCGCCCTCGTAACTGAACACGCGGGGAGGGGCTGAGGGTTTCCCACAGGAAAGTGCTTGAGCAAACATATGAGAACAAGAGAAGGGGATGGTCCGTGGGGCGATGGAAAAATGCGGATTAAATGCCCATTAATTTGTCCGGGATCCACACACCCTTCTCTTACATGAGCGCCCCGGGTATTTATAGGCCATACTCGGAGGTGCGGGAAATTTACATTAGGGCCAAGCCCGACGAGGTGACTGCTACACAACAGCCAAGGGGACGACAGTAATCTTCCTCCCTTGGTCAACTACTCTCTACCCTAACCACCATGATGGGACTGCCGCCGCCGCCAAGCTGGTTTCCCCCCGCGGCAGGCGCCGAACCTTTGCGCGTCCCGGCCGAGGGTCGACCCGGCATCACCAACTTGTTCTCCTTTCGCCGTTCTCCTCCTGCGAAGCGGGCCTTCGCGCACGGTACTTGAACACACAGATGAAACATGGTACACTGGAAACCCTCGCCGCGAGGGTTAGTATCCGCTGCGAGGTGGTTTAGTCTGACTAAAAGAAGGGCGGAGCGCCGGGGGAGGAGCAGTGCTGAGGAGGCCTGCCCCCAACAGTCTAGATACATAATAAAAATAATGCTTTTACAAAAGCCACAATATCATATAATTTAGAATGAAGGGATTATCAAAAAATGGTAAATAATATTTATATCTCCTAAAATTCTAGCCCGTGCGAGAGCACGGGTTGATGGACTAGTAGGATTAGAACCCTAGTGGGTAGCGTCCCACAAGATAGCCCTACCACTGAACCACAAACCCATTCGCTTGAGAATTAACATGGAACCTACATTGGGGCTAGATGTTTGAGTTTTCTAGAATTGAAGGCGATGTTTGACAATTTCTATAATTTATCTCATTTATGTTTTTTTACTGCGTCTGTTTTTTTGAGTGAATTTTAGTGCGGCCAGTGAGAACTAACATGGAGAGTCCAATGGGCCTCTAATTAGTAAATAATAAGATTGCTTGGCGTTCTAGACTAGTCCTCGTCAAACCTTCACCGTTTGAACTACTTTTTAATTTTTCTGACAAAATACATTGACTGCTTAACAAAATAGTTATGTGAAAATCATTATTATTGTTTGATTTGTAAATAGCATCGGTTGGCACAAGCACACTATTTCAGACACCACAGAAACCGAAATGGAAAACGGGAAAGAAAAACGGAGAGTACATCTTATTTTGTTCTACCTCCAAATCGAAGTCATGAGAGACAACAATAAGATGATTAGCTCTGAATCTGTTAAATTCTCTTCCTCCTGGAGACCATTCCCTGTGGCCTCCGCACCTCACAGTCCCACATGTAGCTGTAGTGAGGTGGTATGTGTGATCTCCGTACAACTACTTCAAACCTCCCACAAGGTATAACGCTGTTACTACCAAACAAGACATCTCGAATACTGATCTGGGGGGGTTCATTTTGAGCCGTGTCCTGAACAAAACCTGTTTCATAGCCATGAAGAATCACCAAATATTCAGAAGATGTCTTGTTTACTCTTGGGACATTTATGGGCTCCAAACCCTGCCAGAAATCAACGTGTTTCTCTCCGTAGAGCAAGGGATTTATCCGCTTGAACTTTCTGATTCTTGCAAGAGCCATGCTCCAGAAATGGGCATCGAAATTGGCTCTCAGCAGGCTGCTCAAAACGCTTACAGTGAAGAATTTCCCATTCGTCTCCCTCGCCAAGTCCATGGCTATTGACGCCAGTTTCGGGTGGCCCTCTGGGTCTGTGCTACCAAACATACGCACCTTGAAGAAGTACCAGTACTCTTCTGGCGTGAGGAATTTTATTTCCAGCGGTTGCGTTGTTCCAAACCTTGCAATCTTGTCCGATCGGCTAGCCACAATAATTTTACTTCCACCTGCAACATGACGTTTGCAATCAGAGTAAAATTTCCTCCATACATCTTCATCCATGCCACCAATAAGTTCAATTATCACCAATATCCTTTCTTCTCCCATGGCACGACTACGATGCTTGATTACATCACAATCACTTAGACTTGCCACTGTCCTCTCATCTCTTGTATCACATTGTCTGAAACAAATGTTTTGAGAGAAGCGGTTACACACTCTTTCGTTGTTGCAAGCGTGCTCAATTAGGGTGCTCTTCCCTAGTTTTCCCGGCGCAACGATGGGCAGGACACCTGGGTTTCCATCGATGGGAACCTCTTCTTGCAACAGGAATTCCTTGATTCTCGCCATCTCCATTTGTCGACCGAACATGCAATGGTCCACAATCAGGTACATGCTGTAGGGCTGGCGGCACCGACGAGGACATCCACTCAGGAACACAACGAACTCACTCATATCTCTAATGGCGCCCTCTAGGCAGCCAACAATTTGTTTGTGTGAAATATATGCAGGAAGAGATCCCTCCTAAGGGTCCTCGGTGTTTCATTATATAGGAGTACAAGAGTACAACACAATTACAACAGGGAGTTGTTATGGTAACCAACTCCAACTATAAACATGGGAGTTGTTATGGTAACCAACTCCAACTATAAACATGGAATAGCCACGGGATAGGATCCACGTGATCAACTATTCCTAAATATACCAACTCCTAAATATAGCATATTCTAACATCCTCCCGCAATCTCAGCCATTGGCAAGGTTGAGATTGAACTTAAACTCTCTCAATTTGGATGCCGAGATAGGTTTAGTAAAACCGTCTGCCACTTGATCACCTGTGCTGACAAATCTGATATCCAGTAACTTCTGTGCCACCCTTTCACGAACAAAGTGAAAATCGATCTCAATATTTTTCGTCCTAGCATGAAAAACTGGATTTGCCGACAAATATTTTGCACCAACATTATCACACCATAACCGAGCAACAGGAGAATGAGGAACTCCAAGCTCAGTCAGTAGCCTTTGTATCCACATCATTTCAGCTGTCGCATTAGCCAATGCTTTGTACTCGGCCTCAGTGCTAGAGCGAGACACCGTAGGCTGTTTTCGAGCACTCCAAGAAACAAGATTAGGTCCAAAGAATACTGCAAATCCTCCCGTGGACCGCCTATCATCAACACATCCTGCCCAATCAGCATCAGAGAAGGCGCTGACAAGAGTAGAGTTTGACTTCCTCATTTGCAATCCTGTAGACAGAGTGCCTTTTACATACCGCAAAATTCTTTTAACAGCACTCCAGTGTGTCGTGGTTGGAGAATGAAGAAATTGACACACCTTATTAATGGCAAAGGAAATATCAGGCCGGGTGAGAGTTAAATATTGAAGTGCCCCAACCACACTTCTATAATTGGTGCAATCATCGTCACCAAGACGATCTCCAGCAGCAAGACGGAGCTTCTCGGTGACAGAGATGGGAGTATCAACCGGTTTACATTTCCACATATTGGCACGCTTGACCACATCCGTAGCATAATGCTGCTGTGTCAACACCAGACCATCAGAAACACGGTTCACTTCAATGCCAAGGAAAAAATGAAGATCACCAAGATCCTTTAGAGCAAAGTCGGTCTCAAGAGCAGTGACCAACGCCTTTGAAGCAGCCAAGGATGAGCTGGCAACAATGATGTCGTCAACATAGACTAAGACAAAGATAGTGACCTGTCCATTCCGATAGAAGAATAGTGATGTGTCCCCTTTTGATGGTGTGAATCCCAGCTGAATGAGTTTGCCACAGAGACGTGCATACCAAGCCCGAGGGGCCTGCTTAAGGCCATACAAGGCCTTATCCAATTTGCAGACAAAATTAGGACACCGTTTGTCTTCATATCCCGGAGGCTGACGCATATAAACCTCTTCTTCCAACACACCATGAAGAAAAGCATTCTGAACATCGAGCTGCCGCAACGACCACCCTTTTGAGACTGCAACTGCCAAAACAAGACGAACTGTGGCCACCTTCACTACCGGACTGAAGGTATCCTCATAATCAATACCATACTGCTGTTTGTATCCCTTAGCAACAAGTCATGCCTTATAGCAATCCACAGAACCATCAGCCTTACGCTTTATCTTGTAGACCCATTTGCAACCGATGACATTTTTGTGCTTGGGAGCAGGAACCAAATGCCAAGTTCGGGTTTTCATCAAGGCGTCATATTCCTTGTCCATGGCCGTGACCCAACGATCATCACGAAGAACGGCCTTCACAGTTGTCGGTTCGTCAGGTTCAACAGTGCTAGTTAGGCCCCAACGGACCGTGCCATCCGTGTACTGCTTGGGCTTTGTAATTCCTCTTTGAAGTCGAGTGCCATGATGATGTGTTGACGGGGGCGCAGGATGCACCACAGGATCTGCAGGCGCACCGGAACCAGCGACGGGATCCTGAACGCCAGCCTGCTCCTGAATCGGCAGCGAGGGGAGCACGGGATCCACTGCAGCACCTGGCGAAGACGGCGGAGAGCCAGATGCAGCTGGAGTCGATGTAGAGGATCCCGGGCTCGCAGCTGAGAACAAGCCCAACACGTCAGTCAGAGCGGCCGGATCAAATGGCGGAGACTCCGAGCCAGATTCCAGAGCAGAACCAGGCGCTGCTGTCTCCAATCCCGAAGAGGATTGCGCCGCCGGTCCCATACGAGGTACGGACGTATCATCTCCGTGTGCCGCACCAGCGTTGTCGTGACGCGGTACGCTAGACGGCTACATGAAATAATGTCCGGGACGCGTCGTTTGTTCACCAAATTGCTCCAAATTTTGCCCTGCATCAGCCACAGCACTAGGGACACTAGAAACAACATTAGTAGGACAATTAATCAGATGGTGATCATGCATATTTGCACTCCCAAATTCAAGTGATGGATCTGGATTCTTAAGAATATCCGGCAAAAGGTCAAGTTCGGCACGGAGATGTGCTCCAGCATTGGAATGAAGCTCAGAGAAAGGATAGATGGTATCGTCAAAAACCACATCATGTGAAACATAGATACGACCGGTAGATGGCTCAAGACATTTGAAACCTTTGTGAAGATTGCTATATCCGAGGAAGACACAACGTTTTGACCGGAACTAGAGTTTCTTGGTGTTGTATGGCCGGAGATTAGGCCAAACAGCACACCCAAAGGTCCTAAAGAAGGAATAGTCCGGTGAAGATCCAAGGAGTAGATCGTGTGGGGTGTTTTTGTGAATGGTTTTTGAGGGAAGACGATTGATGATAAATACTGCAGTTAAAAAGGCTTGATCCCAATACTTGAGTGGCATGGACGCATGAGCAAGAAGTGAGAGGCCAACTTCTACAATATGGTGATGCTTGCGTTCTGCAGATCCATTTTGCTGGTGAGCATGAGGGTAGGAAACATGGTGAGCAATGCCTAAGCGCTTGAAGAAGGCATTAAGAGATTGATATTCTCCTCCCTAGTCCGACTGGACTGCAAGGATCTTATGGCTAAACTGGCGCTCAACCATGTTCTGGAAATCACGAAAGCATTGGAAAACCTCAGACTTAAAACGCAGCAAATAGATCCAGGTGAACTTGCTAAAATCATTGATAAAACTGATATAATAAGAATGCCGACCCACCGAAGTTGGTGCAGGTCCCCATACATTAGTAAACACAAGCTCAAAAGGTTTAGAGGAAACACTATTGGACTTTGGATAAGGTAACTGATGGCTCTTGGCCATTTGACAAGCATCGCAAATCACACCACTATTGTTTGACTCACTAGAAAAAGATAACTTATGACGACTAAGAACACTCTTGACGACAGGCGACGAAGCATGACCTAGACGACTATGCCATAAGGAGATGGACGCCTTAGCAACTCCAAGGACTTGTTTATTTGATGAAGGCTGGTTTTGTGGATGATGAGGCTTCAATGGATAGAGACCACCCTCACATTCCCCTTTGAGGAGTGTCTTCCTCGTCACCTGTTCCTTAAGAGAAAAATATTTTGGATGAAGTTCAAGAAAGGCATTGTTATCTTTGATTAGACGATGTGCTGAAACAAGATTTTTAGTGGCGCTAGGAACATGAAGAACATTGTTTAGATGAATGTTACGAACTGGGGATTGCAAAACACTATGACCAACGTGATTAATTGTCATACCTGCCCCATTCGCTGAAAGCACTTGTTCCCCTCCACGATACTTGTCACGGAACGAAAGCTTCTCCAAGTCACCGGTTATGTGATCCGTGGCACCAGAATCAACATACCAGTTGGTGTCGACCCCATAAGGAGCCGTGTTTGCTGAGGAAGCACTCTTCTGCGGGGGCCCGGTGAAGTTCATGTCGAAGCGCTTGAAGCAGCGAACCACCGTGTGCCCTTCTTTCCCACAGAGTTGACAGAAGACGCCAGCAAGGAAGTTGCGGCCACCATTGCTGTTGCTGTTGTTGCGGCCGCATTGCCACGACCACCACCACCACGACGGAAGCCGCTGCGGCCACCATCATTGCGGCCACGCTGCTGCTGGTTGGAGGCGCCAGAGCCACCCCCACGGCCACCCTTGGTGGCCACGTTAGCAGAGGATTGGGAGCTGCCACCATGGATCTCCTTGCGCTGCTCAAAAGCTATGAGCTGCGCATACAGCTCGTTGACGGAGATTGGCTCAACACGAGAGGCCACAGCGAAGACGATAGATTCGAACTCCTCGCCGAGGCCGGTGATGATGAAGGTGACGAGCTCTTCGTCTTCAAGCGTGCGACCTGCCGAGGCCATATCATCGGCAAGTCCTTTCATCTTGACAAAAAATTCAGCCACCGACGACGCGCCCTTGGTCGCCGTGGCTAGGGCCATACGCGTAGACATAATACGCGCCCTTGACTGAGAGGCGTGCAGCTCCTGGATGGCAGCCCACAACTCCTTGGCGGTGGATGCAGTGGCGACTTGACCAAAAATCTCCTTCGTGAGGGAGGAGAACAGGTAGCTAAGCACGATCTGATCTTCTGCAACCCACTTCTCGTACGCCGGGTTGGGCTGCGGATCAATCTTCTTGCCGTCGGCCGTAGTGCCAGACGTAGCATCAAGCAATGCCGGTGGTGGTTCGGCGGTGCTCAGGATGTACCCACCGAGGCGAGCCCCCTTGAGCGCTGAAGACACGGTGGCATGCCACATGTTGTAGTTCCCGCGAGTAAGCTTCTCGGAGACAACAGGAAGAAGCCCGAAGGCAAGAGGTGCGGCGGCGGAGGCAGAAGTTTCCCCCATGGATGCGAGGAGGAGCACGCGCGCGTGAAAGCGTAGATTGGATCGGTTATTCCGTGAGGAGGAGGAGGCGTGATACCATGTGAAATATATGCAGGAAGAGATCCCTCCTAAGGGTCCTCGGTGTTTCATTATATAGGAGTACAAGAGTACAACACAATTACAACAGGGAGTTGTTATGGTAACCAACTCCAACTATAAACATGGAATAGCCACGGGATAGGATCCACGTGATCAACTATTCCTAAATATACCAACTCCTAAATATAGCATATTCTAACAGTTTGAGCTGCTCCTGTTCGCTTGAGTTGCTGTCGCTGCTGAAACGGATGCGTTTGGCAGGACTGGAAATGGATCGGCTCACTCGGTTCTCCTCATGGGCTGATCGGCATCTGAAGGTGTCAAGGGTGTGATACCCTCTGTACATCTCCTTCCTTAGCTGGCCCAACTGCCGCAGCATGGCCTGGTTACTGATGTGCCGCTCATCTGCCTCCTCGACGATGACATGGACCCGGGGGAGAAGCCTCTGTAGGTTGCTCAGCGTCTCCTCTACTGTCGGCGGCGAGGCCAGCTGCCTAGAGCATTTGTCCATCAAGAACGATATGGATCTACTGGTAAGTTCACTCAAAATTGAAGACAAGAACATGGCCATGTTGAAAACCGCACCTCCTCACCCCTGGAACTAAAGATAGAAATGGGCTTGTCTCAATGTTTGAGTTATGATTCCCGACCCGAGCGGGGCATAGTCCAATGTTTTGAAGTAAGCTGTCGTAGAAAACTAGAAATCGAAGTACTGACAGAGAGAAGACATAGGTCGTTCGTGCATAGAACTAATCGACATGTTTTAGACGAGGACGAGCATGACGTGTGTCAATTTAGCAGTAACTAATCGACATGTTTTAGATGAGGACGAGCATGACGTGTGTCAATTTGGGCAGTTTTGTCAATTTGGCTTTGTTGATGTCTTAGTCCAAATACCTTGTGTAGTTGTTTTAAATTGTTAGCTCTTAGCTGTTTTTACTTTTATTGTTCATCTTTTTTTTAACATATTCAGCAGCTCTGCTACCTAGTTTTTGTTTCAAAAAATAATTTCCAGCAAAAATGTTATATAAAAAGGAATGCAAAGTGTTTAATAGAGTTTGGTTTTTCCGTCAGTAGATTGGAGTGTTCCCTGTCTTTTCTGTCATTTGCTTCTTTCATTTTCTAATCGGGAACCATAACTTTCATTAATCTTGGAAGTTTAATGAACTGGCAGCCAAAGGCAAAAATACAAACTATGACCTTTCTATACGAAGGCATTATCGCCATGTTCGCTTGGCTTATAAGCCGTACTTTTTTAGTCAACGAACAATATTTTTCTCTTACAACAAATTAGTCAACAGTACTTTCAGTCATGACTTATTAGCCAAGCGAACAGGGCAATGATTTTGTTACTTAAAACAGCATGGGTTGCTGCTAGTATTTTAATGTAACTTTTGCCTTTGTATTTATGTTGTAAATTATTTAGTGGAAATAATTTTGTTCATTTTAGCGTCTGTTATTTTCATCTTAAATAAGGCATTTATTTTCTAAAAAGCATCTTATGTTATGTTGTAATTTTTAGCATGAATTCATTATAATCTTGAAGATCTCATGTAAATACATATTTTTTTGTTGTTATTTGAGTTAATACAAATATTTAAACATTGCTGGAAGAATATATTAATTTATTTTTATTGGTCATGTAGATATTTATTATTGTCTTAAATCTTCTTTGTAGGTTTTCAAAGCCAATCAGTAATATTAATAGTGTGTTTCATATAGCTCAGATTCATATGGAGTAAACTCCATAAAAGCTTGTATGACTGCATATCAATCCACTTTAATTTATTTGAAAAAAAATCCACTTTAATTTAGGTGGGCATGTGGATTAGGGTGGATTGATGTGCAGCCAACAAACTCTAATTTAGGGTTAGGGGAGTGACATAAACTGATCTCCATCAATCAAGATTTTGCCGGTAATTGGGTCATTACTCAGCAGTCGCGTAGAATGTGGACCGCCGGTTTCACCAAATGTTGTTTTAGGGTCGAGTGGCCATAACGGCTATCATAGGTGGCTCAACGCATAATACAGCATCAGAAAAAACCTGAACATCACTGCCTGATCCAACGTGACCTATCGGTGATAGATGTTTTCTCCGTCGGTTTGATTGCATTCCACGCCCCATCGTTCCTCTATCCATCGATGAAACATTATTACCGCCAATTTTTACATATATAACCGACAGTGATAGCTCATTCTATAGTAGTGTAAACGAGGTAGTTAACTAATCTACTAAGCTTAGAACAAAGCTCCAAACACACTTAGCTAAGTAAGTAAGCTTGAATGAAGTACTTGAGCAAAGTAAAAGTATATTCCAAATAAGGTAAGTATACAAAAGAGGAAAGGTACAAAAGAGCTATACCAGACCTGGAAGACTCTTCCAAACTCCGACTAGAGCTCTTGCTCTAACTCTATCTCCCACTACCGGCCTATCTACTATGAATTGGACAACACTACTAAAGCTTCCACTCTTGAGCTCGAGTGATCTTTAGTGGAGTGATAGTGATAGTGATGCCTGACCCTTAGCTCAACACACCTATTTATAGTGTGTAGGATCAAGGGGGTACTTATAGGAGATGGAGGGAGGTCGGTGGCACCCTGGTGGGATCAGGCAACGTTCCTTAGCGTCGGCCGACCCTAGGATGCGCCGCCTCTCCATCCTACGGTGCAAGGGAGCTCCTAGAGGCGGTTGGCAGTTGTGTGAACACAAGGTTGATATGTGCCCTTGTGGTTCGGATTTGTGATGAGTGATTGTCAACGTGATTCGCGTCTTGGGTTGAGTTTGTGAACAAACCATGGCATGAGTTGGGTCGTGCAACATGTCTCTTGGCTTGTGGTGCGTAGGTGTGGAGCTTGGAGGCGGTGGTCGATGGCGAGGTGAAGGTTAAGTAGGGACGTGCCGTGCCGATGGACCGAGAGCGGTGAAGGGCGAACGTGAGGCTTGGACTGAGGGACCAGGAGGCCGGGTGACCAGCCACGGTGGCTGACATCTGGGGACATCGACAAGCGTAAGTGTACATGGAGGAGTGACCGTGTTGACCGAGTCAAGATGGCGGACGTGTAAGTCGAGCGAGGCTCAGGAAGACTTGGTGCTCGGTCGGTCGAGAACGGAGGTGACACGCGTCGAGTCACGGGGGATGCGTATGGAGTACGCTACTCGCGGACGGTTTAGTGGTTTGGGCCTCAAAATCATCGAACGGTTTCCGGGTTTGGCCCTCAAAACCTGGGCAGAGGTTCCGGGCAGAGGTTCCAAGGAAGAACGGGGCGGGGCACGTGGCGGAATCACAAAGGTTGCGTCGAGGCAAAGCAAATCTGTGCTAAATCGGCTTGGACCATAATGCCCTCAGGCTAGGTGCTTCGCTTTAAAATATCTAGGAACAAATAAAGAATGTGCAATAGACCCATAAATAAAAGATGGCTGCCCTCGAACCATCTTATCTTTGGAACATTTTTCTTTTTCCTCATTTTAGTCCCCTTCTAGGGTTTAATCTTGAGGTCCACAAATTTCAAATATATGTAATCAAACCTGAGATTCGAATTGGGAACGGAGGCTCGAATCCTCCCCTTGTCCTCCGGAATTCTCTGTAAATTTTTTATTTCTCGGTTTGCTTTGTGCAGTTCTCTGTTCGTTCTTCCCCTCTCTCGTTCTTGGCCCAAATTGTACAGCCCCAGAGTTTGAATCAATTTCAGGCGATGATCTTTTGGGGATTGGTTCGTTCCTAGTTGAATTTAATCAGTGCAAATTTTGGGGTCGAATCACGGAGTTTTTGATTGGATTTCTTGGTCGCTCTTCCCTGCTGTTCTTGCGTCAGTCTTCTTCTCTCTGTTCGTGAGCGCAGGAGTAGTCACAGTCAAGCCCTGCGGCAGCGCTACCAACGCCGGCTTTCTGGTGCTTTGCGTGCTCAACTGAGCAGCGTTTGCGGTGAGTTTCTGTGGCCGTCTTCTTCTCTGTGTGCCACCAATGGGAACGAACGGTGCAGCCCCCTTCGTTTCCCTTGCAGCAACATCGCTCCAGGCTCAGGTGGCCGTGCGTCTGTTCTGAAGCAGGAGCCGAGCACAGCAGCAGCAGTAGCGCTCCAGCGCAGGGTGCCCAGCACCGGCGTTGAGCATCCCGTCGCCGAGCAGACCCGGCGCCGCACGGCTCGATCCCTCTCTCTCTCTTGTCTTCTGGTTCGTTTCGTCTCTCTGCTGGTTGGGCCCCGCGAGCAGGAGCGCCCCCTGTCCGTGCACTCCCAGACCGAGCGTGGCCACCGCCGTGCGCCCTCCTGGCACCGGAGGGTGCGGTGTACACCGCCTCAGACCGAGCGGTGCTCCGTCCCCAGCTGTCGGGTGCCCCTGAGTTCGCTCTTTTTCTTTCTGGATTTGCTGCTCGAATTTCCGGTTGATTTTTCTTCTTTCTCTCGTATCTTCCGCGTTTGTGCTCGGATTCGAGTTCCGATTTCTGTGTTGGCTTTCTACCGTTCCAAGGCATCTATCTAAATACTCTCGCCACCAGTTGGTTTGGGTATTTTAGATTCGGAAACTCGCTTCTTCTCTATAAGCCACCAGTTGGCTTGGGTATTTTAGATTCGGAAACCCGCTTCTTCTCTATAAGAGTTGGTATCCCATTTTCGCATCCTCGATTCGGTGTGTGCTCTTGCTCGGATTGCTTTGTGATATTCCGCTGTGTTCTTAGGAAACATTCACCCACTCATTTTGGTCGTGGACATCACGGTGTTTGTCTCATGTGTTTGGCGGTGATTTTGGGACAGCGGCTAAATATTTCGAGAGAAATTTGAGACTTTCATTCACCTCCTCTAGTCGTCGTTTTCGGTCCTTCAAGTTGCCCAATGACGGTTGGAAGTCGGTGGAGCTCTTTGGTGTATGATGGTGGCCCCTTGAATCCATGTGAAGCTCCACCAAGGCCCTTGGATGCAACGAACGTTGAATCAACGGTTGATGATGCTCCAAGGTATGTTTTGTCCCATTGGCATGGATCAGTGACGTGGCAGGGGGTGTTGGACGATGCCAGTTAGGGTCGGCCGACCCCACCAAGTGGGTCCTGGTTCTCCTGCCACGTCCACTTGCCTTCTGGCTTTGAGTTTGTTAAATTTTGACCAAATTTTCCTATATTCAAATATTTCCAAGTACAAAACTTGAGATGTTGAACATGAATTGCCACTTGAGATGTTGATTTACCTTCACTTTAGTGGAATGTTGATGGTCAAACATGGTGTTTAGTGACCATCGACAACGATCGGGTCATGACAACTTGGGTTTTGTCCATAGACTTTCCCTCTCTGTCTGAGACTTGTATATGTAAACACTATTCAATTGAAATACAAACAATCATTTACATCATTCACTTTGTCTAGCTCTCTACTTCTATCAATTTTAACGTTACTTCTTTTCTAAGCATTAAGTTTTTGAAAGTAAGTATATTATAGTGTGGTGTTCTCAAATACACATGCATAGTGTGAAAAATAGAGGGAATTGAGAAGTAGGGCTCTCTACTAAATCGAAGTCATGTGAGATGACAACAGATCACTTTGAGAGAGAACAACGAGATGATCAGCTCGCAATCTGTTCAATTGGCTTCTTCGTGGAGACCACTCGCCCTGGCCTCCGCACCTCACAGTTCATCATGTAGCGGTAGTGAGGTGGTATATGTGACCTCCACGCAAGAACACCGAACCTCCCACGAGGTCTAAAGTTACTACTACCAAACAAGAGATCTCGAATACTCATCTGGGGCCCTTCACTTTGAGCCGAGTCCTGAACAAAACCTGTTTCATAGTCATGAACAATCACCAAATATTCAGAAGACGTTTTGTTTACTCTCCGGAGGAATACCGGCTCCAAAGCTTGCCAGAGATCAGCGCACTTGTCTCCAAAGTGCAAGAGATTCACCCGCTTGAAATCTTTGACAATCGCAAGAGCCGTGCTCCAGAAATGGGCATCGAAATTGGCTTTCAGAAGGCCGCTGAAAACGGTTGCACCAAAGAAACACCCGTTCATCTCCTGCGCCAGGTCCATGGCAATTGACACAAGTTTCGGATGGTCTCGAGTGTCCGTGCTGCCAAAGGTACGCACCTTGAAGAAGTACCAGTACACTTCTGGCACGAAGAACTGTACTTTCAGCGGCTGCGTTGTTCCAAGCCTCGCAATTTTGTCCGATCGGCTAGCGACGATGATTTTACTTCCGATTGCAACATGACGTTTGCAGTCAGAGTAAAATTTCCTCCACACAGCTTCATCGATGTCGCCGGTTAGTTGGATTATGACCAATACCCTTTCTTCGCCATTGGCGCCGCTACGATGCTTGATTACATCACAGTCACTCAGAGGTGCCACTGTCCTGTCATCTGTTATACTATTCTGACTGAAACACATGATCTGAGAGAAGTGGTCACGCACTCTGTCGTCGTTGCAGGCGTGCTCAATCAGGGTGCTCTTCCCTACTTTGCCTGGCCCAACGATGGGCAGGACACCCGGTGGGTTTCCATCGATGGGAACCTCTTCTTGCAGCAGAAAGTCCATGATCCTCTCCATCTCCATCTGGCGACCGAACATGCACTTGTCCAGAATCAGGTACGTGCTGTACGGCTGGCGGCACCGGCGAGGACATCCACTCAAGAACACAACGAGCTCGCTTGCATCTTTGATGACGGTCTCTAGGCCGACAAGAACTTCACGGAGACGCTCTTGTTCTCTCAAGCCGCTGCCGCTGCTGAGACGGCGACGCTTTGCAGGATTGAACGACCTGGATGGCGTGGAGGAGGACGGAAGCATCATCACAGCTTGGCTTTGATCTTTGCATTTGAAGATGTCGTCGAGCGTGTGGTACCCTCTGTACATCTCCTTCCTCATCTGGTTGAGTTGCCAGAGCATGGCCTGGTTCGTGACGTGCCGCTGCTCTGCCTCCTCTACGATGACGTGGACCCGAAGGAGAAGCCTCTCAAGGCTGCTCAGAGTCTCCTCCGACGTTGCCGCCGCAATCGCCGCCGTCGAGAGCTTGTCAAGCAGGAAAGACATGGATCTGCTGGTAAGGTCGCTCAACACTGCAGAGATGAACATCGACATATTGGAACGGAAGTTAACCTCACTGGAAGCTAAGAGATGAACATCGACATATTCTCGCGTGCTAGAAGCCTAGAAAATTTTCCCGATGACTCCTGATGAGGGGTCTTCCGATGTTTCAAAGCTAGGTAGAGTTGGTGTAGAATTCCAAGTCAAGATCGAGAGAAGAGATGGCGTACACTTCTCTTTGCGCGTGTGTATACAATTCAACGATAGGTTAAGAGTTGAACAGAGTATTATGTCTGTCGCAATTGTTCTTCTCCGACAAAAGAAGTTGCTGCCACCGTTGTATTGGTCTATTTGACTAACACAAAGTAGACTGACTGGTTTGTGTCTTTTTAGCGTGTCAAAAACGTCATGTATCTCCTATATTTTTCCTATATTTTAGGCGCCTGGATTTTAAGATTATTTCAAGCAATGTTCTTATACAATTAACTAGTACAAATAAATTGTTATTATATGTCTTTGTATCATAATATATCAAAATTTTGTCTTTATCTAATTATAGAAACAATTGTAAATTGTTTATTGTTTTTATGCCAACATAGTTCACATTTTGTTAGGTTTTTGATTTTGTCTAAAGTATTTTCTATTTTTGGAACTAAAAATTGTAGGTTATGTCTATATAAATTGTACCGAACTATTTGGCATTTGATTTGGTAGATTCTAATCATCTTCACCGATAATAGCCATTGGATCTATTGTAGCTTATTAAAAAAAGGGAAAACGGTGTTTTTGCCCCTGTCCAGAAGTTCAATTCTGATTTTACCCTTATTTTTTCAACTTTGTGATTTTATGCCTATTATTTTGAAATGAAGGAGCAGTTTGCCCCTGGTTTGGATGTCCGTTATTTAGAGGTTGATTAAACGATTTAAAAAAATAAAACACATAAAATAAGATGCGAAATGACTGAAATGCCCTTATCACAGTTATCCCGTCCGCACCATGTCCACCAGTGCCTATTGGGCAGAGCGCGCGACATCGACGGGGGAGGCACGGCCGGCGGGCTCGTGGCGCGGCAAGGCGGGTGCTACGGTGGGTGTGGCGGCCGCGACAGGGGCGCGTCTGGGCGGGCGCTGCGGGCGTGCGAGCTCATGGCGTGGCGGGTGCGCTAGGTGGGCGTCGCGGCATGGCCGGCGGGCGCGGCAAGGCAGGCGCTGCGGTGGGCGCGGAGCGGCCCGGGACGCGGGGGCGGGCGGCGGGGGTGCCTGGCCGCGGCTGCCGGCGGCGCCTGGCAACATGGACGTGGAGCTTGGCCGGGGTGCAGGGGCGGGCGGAGCGGCATCAGGGCGGGCGGAGCAGGCGGCTCCGGTGCCTGGCTGCGGCTCCCGGCGGCGCCTGGCTGAGGCTCCCGGTGGCGCCTGGCAGTGGGTCTCCGCAGCGCCCGTCTGCGGCTCCTGGCAGGTCTCTTATCGGCGTGGCTCGGGGCACCCGCCTCTGGTTCTTCTCCCCCACCTCTGGTTCTTCTGGGCACGGGAGGGGCGTCAAGGTGCTGAGATAGCCGCACGGGTTGAAGCCGGAGATGGTGCTCGGGGAGGGCGGCTTCGGCCGGGTCTACAAGGGCTGGGTCGACGAGCGCACTCTGAACCCGGCCAAGAGCAACGCCGGCGTCATCGTCGCCGTCAAGAAGCTTAACCCGGAGAGCGTCCAGGGCCTGCAGGAGTGGCAGGTGATCCATCCCATCCCATCCATCGATCGCCTCTTGATCGATTCTGCACCATTTCTTCGTCTGGATGTTCGTTCCATTCCATCAGTGTTTGTGTGCTTCTAAAACATGGAAAAATCTCCCCCCTTCTTTCGTTTTGTTTGATGAAATCGCGTCTTTTCTTTAGAATCCTGATGAAATTTGTGGTTCAGCTAATCAGTTCTACATGTCCCTTCCTTGTGTTGGCAAGTGAAGTCGGAGGTCAACTTCCTGGGTAGACTGTCGCATCCCAACCTGGTGAGGCTGCTTGGCTACTGCGGCGAGGACAGGGAGCTGCTCCTGGTGTACGAGTTCATGTCCAAAGGCAGCCTGGAAAACCATCTCTTCAGAAGTAAGCAGCCTGCCACCGCCAACAATGTCAGTTTGGCATTCTACTTTTCAGCAGATTCTGATTGGCAATAAACCTGCCGGTCCACTCAGTTTACTTCTATACGATTGACGAACTGCAATGGTAGAGTATGGTTTTACTTCTGGGGAGTGTGTTCCCGGTCACTGATCACCTGCCTAACATAGTTTGAAAATGCATGCATGAATTTTGTCTGACCTTTGCCTTCTAGAATCGCATTTGACTTTTGGATACATAGGCGCCCAAGTTTGACTAGTTTGAGCAAGTCGCTTGTACAAGTCATGCATGCTGTTCCTGGTCAGATTAAATTACAAGTTTTGGCAATGGCGACGCCACATGGTATCCTGTATGAGATTGAGCGTCCTGCAGTCTGACTTGCTGGGAGTCAAAAACTGAAAATGTCTATCTGAGCAGGGGGTGGAAACTTGGAGGCGCTGTCGTGGAGCCGGAGGCTCAAGATCGCCACGGGCGCAGCGCGCGGCCTCACCTTCCTGCACTCGTCGGATTCCTTTTAATCAATTGTCAGCATACAATAAAAAAAAGTCTAATTCTAAATCAGGGTAAAATCACAATTAGACATAACAAATAGGGGTAAAATCGCATGGACATTCATATCCTTTTGTACAAAGTTTAACACCGTTAGGGGTGGATGACGGAGCAGGAGCAAACTGGTGCTTCGTTTTGAAATCATAGGGGTAAATTCACAAAGTCAAAAAAAAAACAGAGGCAAAATCACAATTTCGATACAAAACAATGGTAAAAACGCAAGAGCCCCATTAAAAAAATACCCATCACTGCCATTATGAAAAATAGATGAATTAACCCTCTAATTTTGCATCTAAATTAACCACCTATGTCGTTACGAAAGATAATTTAAAATAATCCTCTATAGCTTTATATAAATTAACCACATATGTTATAATAAAAAATAATTCAAAATAACACCCTAAATTTACATCTAAATTACACGTCTCGGGTATTATGAAACATAATTTAAAATAACACCCTAGCATTGCGTCTAAATTATCCAGCTTTGTTATTATCAAAGATAATTTAAAATAATCCTCAAAATTCGTTTCTAAATTATCCACACCAACCATTATGAAAGATAATTTAAAATACCTCATAATGATTTTATAAATTATCCACCTTTTATCATTATGAAAGATAATCCAAAGTAGTATTCTATGTTCACATTTGACCTATCCATACTGTTGTGAAATAATATAAGATATTACCTTTATATTTGTATGTACCTTAGCCGTTATAAAAAAATAAACAAAAAATCTCTAAATCTACACATAAATAGTAATATGTATTATTGTAAAAAATAAATCAATATCCATAAAGTACGATACATATATATATTTGTAAATTAGAGACTTCTGTAATCGTGAAATAAAATAACTATAATGTTATGTTCCACCATGGATATCAAATAAACATATATACGTTATGATAAATATTTATTTTAACAACTTATGAAACATGGAAAGATATTCACTTAACAATCCACATAGCAATAACACTTTATATTGATATATTTTTAATGAAACATTATGTCATATCAATATTACTAATTTAATTTTATACACTCTATGGTATATAAATAATACTATACGCATATAATCCTATTATATAACAAATTCAGCATGTTTAGTGTCGGAGTACAAGCAAGTTTCAACTTATTTGGAAAACAATACTAATAGGACCTAGACTCATTTTAATAAAAAACTATTTTCTAATAAAAGATAAATAATACTAGAAGTTCTAATTAACATGTGAAAAAATTGCAGCAACTTGATTAAAAGTTAAAAGATAACCTATAGATTTACGAAGTCAAAAAAGGTTGTATCAAGAGTTTATATATCTTAAGACTAGATTTCAATTAAATACATATCTTACTAGAAAAAATATAAATACTAGAAATTCTAACTAGAGGTCCCCACTAGAACCTACATGTTATCCTCTCAAGACTTGATGAAAAACCAAAAGATAGATCATAAAAATTCTCATAAAAATCAGAAACATCTTACCATCAATTATAATCAATTATAGGTATAACCTAATCTCCATTGATAATAATAATAATAGAAATTGGATCTATTCTATTTTCTAAATAATTATCCACTTCTACTATTGTGTAAAACAATATAAACTAACTCATGACTATAATTTATATTGCCAACATATGTCGTTAAGAAACATGATCTAAAGTAGACCTAAATTTACATTTAATTACCAACGTCCTCTTATTATGATCGATAATTTCATCTTATTGTTAGAAAAAATAAATACCCCTCAAATCAACATCTAATTTATCAACATATCCTATTACAAAAAATGTTTACATAAAGAATAAAGCATATATACGTTTCTACGTTACCCCATCTATCAATATTAATATAGTAAGATTTGATTAAGTAAAATATACGCGTCGTGCCAAAATCCATGTGCAATAAAATACACATGTTATGATTCATCACATAAAAAATATTTTTCTAATAACTCATATACTAATGTTACTAACAAATTATTTAAAACCATATTAGTAACCATAACATATAATTTATATAGATTGTTACTTTAGATATATTTATGTATTTTAACTAAAATGTTTGACATGTCTATATTCATAGTATAACCATAACTGCAAATATAGTTCCTTAATAAGAAAATTCAATCATCTTGAGAAGTGTGGGAGACCACTGCTGGCTATACTTTTCTAGCCCTTTAAGAATATTTTAGAGTAAAAAATCGATTACCATAAGGTATAATAAGTATTAAAATTCTGTTGAGGTTACCACAACTACCCTTGTCTGAGACCCCACTTCAAGCTTATGACTTACCGTAAGCGATATGGCGTATGTTTCAAATAATGGTTTATGCTGTTATAGTACTTAAGAACGTACTCTCTATGACTGTCGACGTTATAACCCTGGGATATCTCAGGGCACCGATTAATTAGCAGGCCACGCGCCCCGCAACATAATGGCTAACAAAGGCCCGAATGACCGAGGCCCAGCGAAAGCCGAGCGGAGCGGGCAAGGCGTTAAGGCCGGGGTCATCCCGACCCCTTCCATCCTCCTTAGCACACAGCGCTCGCATGATGCATGACCTCTCCCTGTCACGACCCCCGGGACGGATGGGGGGAGGTCGAGTGCAGCTAGGCGTGCCTGCTCTAACAAGACCAAGCATGTCGCACTGACCCAACAAGGACCGAGGGGATGACAGTCACCTCAGCCTAGTCAGACACCATCCCTGTGCCATGCCGCACCGATGAGACAACACCGCACCATGGTGGCAACGGGTACGACACCCACCGTCCAAATACAGACTGACTAGATGATTGTACAATCCCACCCACTACGGGATGGGGATCCATGACAAGGGGCTCGACGAAAAGGCCATCTAGAATGGTAGAGCGCCCTGACCCCGATGATCGGGGTTGTGGCCCTCGGACCCGCAAAGCGACCAAGCAAATAACGACCCAGGGTGGCTACCTACTTTGGGTACGACGCCCCTAGGAACTAGGAGACGATGACGAAGGCCACGACGGACACCGCGTTGCACACGACAGCGGACGAACTACCATCGAGGCTATAGTGTCGCCACAACCAGCATAGTAGTGCCACGTCACATCCTGCCGCAACATGGCCAGAAGACCATGATGATAGCTATGACCGAACATGCACCAGAAGATGGCATAGCTTGCAAGCCAAGTTAGCTAGGCCCTCCCTCAGGCTCTCGACCCTTCGGTCGGGAGAACATCCTCTTTGTATAAGCCCTAGCCCCAAACTCTATATAAGGGCAGCCAGGGCACCCATCTTGGACGATTCACATCCTCTACCATTCCATTCATTCACCATTGTAGTAGGGCTCCTAGAGCTTCTCTTTGGGCAGCCCTTCGCCTAGCATAGGTCCTTCCATCTCTTCCATCTTTCTTGCACCCCCATTGTAAGAAATTCAAAGGATTCAAGCTAGGAACACGCACTCGATCATCTCTGAGACTAGACGTAGGGCTTCAGCCAGAACTAGTATAAATCCTCATGTCTATTGGATGCTACCATCGTCTTCCTAGAGCAGCGTGGCAATCGTATAAGTTCACTAGTCTGGTTTATAAAACACCAATTGGCGCTCCAGGTAGGGGACAGTCGCACACTCTCGTTTGTTGAGAAGGAAGTGATGGCTCCTTGCACTGCCGGTGGACTCACTGATGGAATTGCCCTCAGTGGCCACATTTGCCACAAAAACTATTAGTTCACTAGCATTAAAGGGCCAGCACCCGCGACCGCCCGTGGCTACGACCGAAACCTCTACCATAGAGACCAGGGACATGTAGCCCACAGTGGACACACTCTCAGAACTGCCTCCGATGGTAGCATCCTGGAGTTCACCTACCCAGAGGGGCCAGTACCCTCGCTCACCACCGACCGTGGCTAGGCCTCCCATTCAGGAAACTAGAGGTCCAAGGCTTGCAACAAACTCACCTAGGGAATGGCCTCAACCGGCCACATCCTTTTGGGGAACCACATAGTTAACCGCACCAAAGGGCCAACGCCCGCGTCCTCCCTCAGTTGCGACTTGGGCCTCCATCTCGGAGGTCTGAATTCCGTAGACCATGGCGGACACACTCTTGAAACTACTATTGGTATATTTTAACACACACAGATAAATCCGCAAGCGCACGGATACCATTGTAGCTTTCACCCGAAAGTATTCCAAGTATCGTATCCATAGGGAAACGTATGAGACTAACTATGGTCTAACTTAACTAAGGGTAGCAACAAGGTTAGGATAAATAGGAGCGTAGAGAGGATAACAAAGGTTCTCTAATTCTGACTTGGGTAAGCTATGTCTTCTACTATTCAACTAGGGATATTACTAGGGAAAGACACCAGCAGAGGATGCTTTCCTTCACAACTACATCCTACGTGCCCTTACAAATGGGAGGCGAATTACAGAGGATTCAATGAGGCTATAAGAGTCACCCTCGTGAGCTACCACTGATCTGGAATGCAGGATGCATCTATGATTAACCTAAGTCTAAGCACCATGCTTACACTTATGATTAATACTTTACTCCTCCTAGGAAGAGAATAAAGCACTCAAAAGAGTCGTAAATCTGATGAACAATATAAATAAGATGCTTACTTGAATCAAAAGTTGATTACCAGAGAAATCTTAGAGGCAAGCTCAGATAGAACTTGGATCCGTCAAGGTACAATCCATAGAGAGAGCACCAATAGGCCGACACCTCCTCCAAACTCTTCCCTCACTCTCTATCTTACTATTTCTATTTATAAGACTAGATCCTATGGAGGACTAATCTTCTCTTGATAGCTAGCTCTGATCCTGACGAGTGAAAGCTCTAGTTTGGTTTTGGTGAATTGATGAAACCCTAAGCGCTAACCTAGTTTATCAAGTGATCATGAGATAGGTAGCACATTCCAAGTGGTGAAGCAAATGAAGATCATAACATGATGATGGTGATGCCATGGTGATGATCAAGTGCTCGGACTTGAAAAGAAGAAAGAGAAAAACAAAAGGCTCAAGGCAAAGGTATAAATTGTAGGAGCCATTTTGTTTTGGTGATAGAGACACTTAGCGAGTGTGATCACATTTAGGATCGATAGCCGTACTATTAAGAGGGGTGAAACTCGTATTGGAATGCGGTTATCAAAGTGCCACTAGATGCTCTAACTCATTGCATATGCATTTAGGATCTAGTGGAATGCTAACACCCTTGAAAATGTTTGTGAAAATATGCTAACACATGTGCACAAGGTGATACACTTGGTGGTTGGCACATTTGAGCAAGGGTAGTGAAGTTTGGGTGCAAGGGTAAGAAACTCCACCGGTGGAGTGTCTGCCCGTAGAGTGCGGACAGTCTAACGGTGCCACCGATGCCTTAGACAGAAAAGACGGAGGTCACTGTGAGTGACCGGACGCTAGTCTCAGAAGGACCAGCGCATCCGGTCAGGTGGAGCATGAAAACACTGGCGTCGGTCTCTAACCGAACGCTGGGTCACTTAGTGACCGGACGCTGAAGGGCTATGTCCGGTCCTGCTGACGTGGCAGCGCACAGAAGAGTCACCGTGTGATCGGACACTGGGTGAGTCCAGTCGAGCATGACCGGACGCGTCCGATCATGAAAAGTCATGTTTGGATGCTTACTAGAAATGACCGGACGCTGGGGTTCAGCGTCTGGTCACTTTGAGCTGTTGCGTCCGGTCATCACTTGACCGTTGAGATCGGGCAATCAACATTTGAAAAGAGAGGACATGTGGCACGCATCGCATGACCGAACGCTGAGGTCCAGCGTCCGGTCAATATGACCGGAGCGTCCGGTCGGCCCCTGTTCATTGCAGTGTGGAGCCCAATGGCTCTATTTTGTGGGGGCTTCTATTTAAGCCCCATGGCCAGCTCAAGCTCACTCTCTTGGCCATTTGCATTGACATAGCAACCTTGTGAGCTTAGCCGAAGCCCTCCCACTCATCTCCATCTTTGATTCATCATCTTTGTGAGATTGGGAGAGAATCCAAGTGCATTGCTTGAGTGTTTGCATCTAGAGGCACTTAGTGTTCATGTTTTGCTATAGGATTCGCTTGTTACTCTTGGTGGTTGCCGCCACCTAGATGGCTTGGAGCAGTGAGGATCATTGAGCGAAGGGTGGTGATTGTCTCCGGCTCTGATCGTGGTGATTGTGAGGGGTTCTTGACCTTTCCCCGGCGGAGAGCCAAAAGGTACTCTAGTGAATTGCTCGTGGCTTGTGTGATCCTCATCTTGTGTTGGTTGTGTGGCACCCTATTGAGGGTTTGGCGTGTGATGCCAATTAGCATGTGAACCTCCAAGTGTGTGAATCACCACAACGAGGAGTAGCTTGCCGGCAAGCAAGTGAACCTCGGTAAAAAATCATTGTGTTCATCATTTGATTCCAAGGTGATTGGTCTTCATTGTTATTCATTCTTGTGATTGATTGGCTCCTTCCTCGACATGGCAGTATAACCACCTTGCTCACTCTCTTTACATTACCGCAAACTAGTTGTCAAGCTCTTTAGTGTAGCTAGTTGTGAGAGCTTGTTAGTTTGGTTAGTGTGGCTCTTTAGTTAGCTTTTGAGAGCACACTAACTTAGTGTAGTGTCATACCTATTGTGTGGATAGAAACTATATAAACTAGAATTATGGTAGGTGGCTTGCTTTTTAGTAGGCTAGCACAACACTTGCTTCGCCTCATAATTGTCTAAACGGTTTGTTAAGTGTTGTTGTAGAAATTTTTAATAGGCTATTCATCCTCATCTAGCCATTAGGACCTTTCAACAAGGAGAATATGAATTAGAGTTTTAGGATCTGCTGAGGGAGGGGGTACATGGCTGTTTATATATGTTAGAGCATCCATCATGAGCCCTTGGATCAAACTGACTTAAAGGATGGCATAGATGCAACCAAGGAGGCGGTGGGGAACCGACTTAGCAATGAGTGGCTGACTGATGGACCCCAGGGGCCGGGCGGCCTGCATGTGGGGCTAGCCGGCCCCACACGTCAGTGTCTGGGGCTCCGCTTTGGTGGAGAGCCTCCTGGAGTCTTCTAGAGTTTTCCCACGTCAGTTTCGCTGTGGAATTACACGATTTCCTTTGACGAATAGGTCCCTCTTGGCTGTTTCTAGATAAACCCTGCTGAAAACATAGATTCACCAAAACTCATAGAATTTATTAGTTTAGACCCCTATACCTATGTTTGGTGATAGGATTAAGTATATATGCAGGTTATGTTGATGGTTTATAATTGATGTTAGTGACCATCAACAAGCTCCCCCAAGCTTAACCTTTGCCAGTCCCTGAGCAAAGCTAAACTCAGCAATGGATCAGGAGTAGCTATAATGCTTTCACACCTCAAAAGTACACATGCATTCAATAAAAAATTCTCCTCCGGATAAACTGACCTGACTTTCAAACTTACCCATATTACCTTCAACCATGGGGCTTCTTAGCCTTCACTTAGATCTTGAGCAATTGAAAGACAAAACGATCAAGTCAAGCACTATGTCTCAAGCTCTTTGTTCCACCATTGTTCCAGAGTTTTGATATGTTTTCAAAATAAAACTTAGAGATTCTATTGTATGACACTCTCAAGCCTCTCAATATATGTGGTATTTGTGGATCCTCACCAAGGCAATAAAGATGTTATGCATTTTTCTCTTCCTACCACTAAGGCTTATGTGGAGTTCATAGGTAGGGAGAAAGCTAGAGCATACTTGCAATGCATATATTATAAAGTCAAACCTCAAATCCAAAGAGAGTTGAGTCATACAATCAAATCAAGATGTGCATGTGTGTGGATATATATGGTGGCTAACCTAATTCTACTTTGCTCCTTGGAAACTTAGCTCTCTTTTGAAACTTGGAAACATTTTTGCAAGAGAACAGGGGCTATCTTATTCATCTCTCTTTTTTTTTCAAGTGGACATCTAGGTACCCATTGTTTTAAATATCTCGGACACTTGTCAATTTTTCTCAACTCTTTTTTTTCTTATTTTTTTTATGAATAACTTTTGCATGGCCCCATGTCTCTTTTCTACAACAAAACTTTTGAGAGATAGCAACAAGAACTTAGAGAATTTATTTGGTGGATGGAAAACCTAACAAATATGTTTTTGGTGTTCACCCCTAGTGTAGGAGTATAACATTTTTTGGTGGATCTAGATGGAAGGCATGTTTTGCGTACTCCCCAGTGTAGGAGCAGCAGGTATATGTGGTGTGTATGTGATCTTGATTTTAAGAGCATGACAAACCTCTCATAAGGGTCAACAAAGCTTGACAAAACTTAATGCAAAAGCAAGCAACATATATGTGGAAGTTTTCCTAGCCTAAATAACATGTATGGCTCTAGTGGGAATTCAAGCTTTGTCATACAGGAACTCATCATGTAGCATTTTTGTGTTTTTCAAAAGATAAATCTCTAGAACTTTAGTGTCACTTGGAACAAGATAAACAACAACTTAGGCCTTCTCATATCATATCCGTCAATTACCTAGACTTAGATCAAGCATTTGCTACCCACAAGTTTCACTGTGGAATTACGTGATTTCCTTTGACGAATAGGTCTCCCTTGGTAGTTTTTTGGATAAACCCTGCTGAAAACACAAATTCACCAAAACTCATGGAATTTATTAGTTTAGACCCCTATACCTATGTTTGGTGATAGGATTAAGTATATATGTAGGTTATGTTGATGGTTTATAATTGATGTTAGTGACCATCAACAACTACCCTCGGGGGCTGCATCCTGAAGTGCACCTAAGTAAGGGATCTAGTGCCCTCTCTCATCACTGTCTAGGGCCAAGACTTCCACCCAGGAAGGCAGACGGCCATGGCTCACGGCGACCTCACCCAAGGAATAGCAAACAGTGGCCGCATCCTTCTAGGGGACCATGAGATCGCCTGAACTAATGGGTCGACGCCCATCACCGGCTCCTACCCAGCCTAGACTCACTACATGGGAAAGCTAGATCCCATAGTAGAATCATGCCCCGGACAACGTCTCTGCCATCATTGAAACGCAACAAGCCACGCTATGTGCCAGTGATGGAACTACCTGCCGCTACACGGCATCCACGCAGGTGATTTGGTGGCCGGTCGGAGCCATGCCATGTGGGGTCAACCCTAGAACCAGGACCCAACCCCACGTGATAGACTGGGCGTACGACAAGTCTCCTCAAACTATCTGCTGTTATCCAGAGGCACGTGCACTCAAAGAGGCGGATCCTCCGAGCGCACCGCGCCCCTTGGCGAGTGAATCAAACCGTGTTGCGCTCGGGAACAGCTTTCACCACGACAAATCACGCCAGTGCTCTATCGAGGGCGACCGCCATGACCGGAGGAGGGAATGCGATAACCACGGCATCATCACACCGGGAAGAACCAAGCATCAAAGTGCATGAGTCTTCCTGGTAGAACCACAATAGGACATACATGAATGGATCATCCCTAGGGGCTCACGAGCCCACCAAGGACATCGAGCCAGCAAGATCGAGCTCGAGACAGCTCAAGAGGATGACCTGCGTCGACTATGACCGCCCCAAGTAACCAAGAAGTGCCCTCACGAGCCCGAAGTATGGGAGCAACGACAACTCTAGCACAAGTGAGCATTCAGGGGCTCACCTTGATGCGAGCAACAACAGTGGGGTGGATGTTCGCCCCCCGAACAAACACCAGTGATGTTAATCCTATCCCTCTCTTCGTTATTCAACCACATTCGCATACACGTGTAGACATAACTACGGGCCTGATTGGCTAAAATGTAGCACAAAATGGGGCTAAGAGCGTAAACCCACATGTTTTGTCTCAGAGACACTTCACCTCCCAGACATCCTGACCTGCTCCTCACGAGAGGTCAAAGCAACATGACCCGTGGGGGGAGTTTGCGAAAGTCTCCCTGCCGATGCTCACTCTCGTGACCCACAACACTATAGGGATATAGCTCCACACGCAGCACTAAAACCACGCCTGCGCGCCACAAATAACTAATCCACTGACCGATAACGCAAGCCCACTAGTGCCAGGCAAAGACAAAAGTCATGTAAAAACGATGTAAGATAATTAAAAATGTTACAACCGCGCCCGCCAGCGAGGCACATAGGCCGGTGGGCCAAGAACATCCGGCACTGCTTAGGAACACTAGCTATGTCCACGAAGACTGCCCTCATCTTCACGATCGCTGCAGTAGCCTCCGCAGTGTGGCCGAATTACCCGTTGAAGCCAGACCCTGCTGGGTTCCAGGGGCCACGCCATGATGGCGGTTCTCGCCCGGAGGGCCTTCCTAGAGGTGGGCCTCCCCCACCTCATGGCATGACGTCAAAAGCTGCTCCTTCAGTACTGTGATCCATAGAGCCCTATCAAAACACAAGAACAAAAACCTAGCGACTAAGAATTAGTGGTAGCAAGTAGCTCCCCATACGCTCGCACCCTTACAGCGGTCACTACCGACCACGTCTCGGCGACCTCTTCCTCCGCCACTTAGAGGGCCACCTGAAGATAATCCACGCGAGCCTTCAGTTAGGCCACCTCGCAGACAAAAGCTTGAGTGCAACCGGTGAGCCTCGTCCCTTTCAAGCACAAAGCTCCATATCCCTTACCGCCCAATAGCAAGGGACATGAGATGAGGACTCACCGACCGCAATACCGAAGCAGGTCGAGGACAAATGATGCCAGAAGGGCCTTTGGTCTCCGATGCCATTGCCGAAGGAACGACCCTAAACACACTTGTGGTTAACACAAATGCAATCAAGCTAAAGTAACGACACAAAATCACTTACCCTTGTTCTCGTAGAGAAGACAAGAGGAGTGACGGCGGTCTGTCAACCTCAGGAGACTCTCCACGAAGGCGCTTCCCATGATCCATCGCTAGGAGAAATAGCGGCCAGCGCATGAGCAGAAAGGAGAAGAAGGCAACGCAAGAGACGAAAGAGCAATGCCTGTGCAATGCACTGCCCCAGCAGATTTATAGCCGCAAGGATAACCTCGTAGTCAAACCAGGCCCAAGACCATTACTAACCACTTTGATCATCCTACAGGATAGGGGAGATAACTGGGCAGAAGGTGGAGCGACGGCCTCCCACGAGATAGCACAGGCCAGGTAGGTCGAGCTTGCTTTCACATTTCTCGTCGCTTCGATTAACATGCCTTCATTTAAAAGGCACCTTGTTGCCCGTGGGCGGACATTTGTGGTGCTACAGGATCAAAGGGGGTCGCGCATCCCTAAAACCTATACGCAAAAGTGACCTATCATGAACATGACCCCGCATCGTGCTTAGGAAAACTTCTCTTGGGCCAGTGTAACACCCTAAAAATTTGACCTAGTTTTAAAAATCACTAAAAATTTGAACTTTTTAAAATTTGCATAGGAAATAATATATATAGCCAACCTAAACAATTTTTACAAATAAAATAACACAAGAACATAAAAATTTATGTGTGCAACTTTGTGTGCGAATGTTTGCTTGGCTTGTTGAACTTATGGTGGCACCCATTTACACATCCATGCATTCAAATTCAAATTTGAAATCATTTAAACATATGCATATAGGGATAGGAAATAGAAAAGGGAATAGAAAATAGGAAAAGCCACTTGGGCTCATTTCCTCCCCCTCCCTCCTTTTTGGACTGTAGTAGCCCACTCCCTCCCTTCCCTTCTCCCCTCCTCCTGCGTGAGCCGGCCCAGCTGCGCCGTAGTGGCCGTGGCCCAGCGCCCAGTCCAACTCTCCTCCCCCTCGCTTTCCTTCTTCCTCCCTGTTGGTATAAATTAATGCACACAGAATAATCCGCAAGCGCACAGATATTATACCGTTGTAGCACTTCACCGAGAGTAACCCAGTTTTATATCGAACCCAAAGGAACGGAGGTGAGAATAACGAATTCTAACTTAACCCAACTTCACAATCAAGGCTAGATAATAGGAGCATAGAGGAGACTGCTAAGGTCTTCTAGTTCTAACTTTGGTAAGCTTTGTCTTCTATTATTCAATTCTAGGGTTATTACTAGAGAAAACACAAGCATAGTATGTTTCCTATAGTAACAAAGTCCTGCTAGGCCTATTAACGGGAGGTGGACTAAAGAGGATTCAACAAGGCTATAAGAGTCACCCTCGCGATCTACCATCGATACGAAAAATACGGTACATCCACGAGTAACCGAGTCTAAGCACCACACTTACACTATGAATGCTACTTTAACCTAGGAGCTACAAGGATTAAAGTACTCAAAAGAGAGTCACAAACCTAAAGAACAATATAAACAAGATGCTTACTTGAATTAGAAGTCGATTACCAGAGAAATCTTAGAAGCAAGCTCAAGAAGAACTTGATTCTGCCAGGGTACAAGCTGTAGAGGGAGCACCGATTGGCCGGGACTCCTCCAAAACTCTTCCCTTTCACTCTATCTCTCTATATCTAATACAAGACTAGATCCTATCGAGGACTGATCTTCTCTTGATTGCTAGTCCTAATCCTGGTGGACATATGGATTAGGGTTTTTGGCTTCTCAGCTCTTAGGATCAAATGAGGCATGCCCTAAGGGGGTGCATGTAGATATATATAGGCTAGAGTGTTAATCCTGAGCCCTCAGATCAAACCAACTTGAATAAATGGCTGAGATGCATCCAAGGAGGCGGTGGAGAACCAAGTAACAAAGAGGATGATAGGTGGGGCCCACATGTCAGTGGGTCGAGCCCCACTTTGGTGGAGAGCCTCCTGGAGTCTTCTGGAACCTTTCCACGTTGATCCCACAACGGAATTCCGTGATTTCCTTTGACGAATAGGTCCCCCTTGATGGTTTTCTGATTAAATCCTGCTGGAAACACAGATTCACCAAAACTCATGGAATTTGTCAGTTTAAACCCATAAGTCTATGTTGGTGATCTATTTTAGCCATTTATGTAAGTTACATTGACGGTTTATGATGAATGTTAACTACCATCAACAAACTCCCCCACACTTAGGCTTTTACTCGACCTCGATAAAAGGGTGGATTACTCAAGACATAACCTTAGGACAAGGCATCAACATAAAACCATTTCTAGTTATACATGCTCTACAGGATTCAAAGTGTCTACCACGAAACTTTGGGCGGTTGATGAATGGAACAACTTGAAATAGATCACCATCTTCCTTCAGTCAAGTCAATTGGAGAAACATTTTAAGATTTTTGAAAACAAAATATAGCTTACCTTCTCCTTTTATGGTTCTCTCAAATCACTCTACATATGTAGTATTTTTGGATCCTCACCAAGGCATTAATGACTTTGCCTTCTTCTTGCCTACTTCTAAAAGTTTATGTGGAGCTCAGGTTGGGTTAAATGTAAGAACATACTTGCATTGCATATATTGTAAAGTCAAAACAAGGATCCAAGGAGAAAAATGTCATACTCTTAGATCAAGATGTGCATGTATGTGGAATATATATATGGTGGCTAACCTAATTCTACTATGCTCCTTGAAACATATCTCTCTTGTTTTTGAAACTTGAAAAACTTTTTGTAAGAAAACATGGGCTATCTTATTCATCTTCTCTTTTTTTATGGCAGGGATTTGAGTACCCATTGTTTTCAATACCTTGGACACTTGTACATTGTTCAATACTCTTTTTTACTTGAATAACTTTTGCATAGCCCATGCCTCTTTTTCTGCAATTGAAACTTTTCAAAAGAGACATCTACAAGAACTTGGAGAATTTATCCTATCAAACATATTTTTGTGTCTATACCAATGTAGGAGTAGAAAATTTTTGGGTGGATGGAAAACATGTTGTTAAATACTCCTAGTGTAGAAGCAATAGATATATGTGGAGTGTACGTGATCATGATCTTGAGAGCATGATAAGTTTCTCAACAAGGGTCACAAGGGTTGTCCAAACTCAATACAAATACAAGTAGTATATGTAGAAGGTTTTCCTAGTCTATATATCATGTATGGCTCTGGTAGGACATTATTTACCACAAAGGAGAGGTGTAGCTATTCATTTTACTTTCTAAAATAAAATTCTCCAATAACAAGACATCAAGAATCAAGTTCTCATCATTCTACTATATCTCATTCCACAATAACTTAAGTGACATGGGGTCCCTAATAATAAGTTCCCAACAGTAGCATGACTTCTAGGAAAAGTATTATGTGAGTCTATCCTTAATTCATGACTGAAATGACCTTTCCTCATGTTTTAGGTTGTTTTATCAAGTGATTTTCAATTTGGTTCGAAACGGAAAGCAAAACATGTGAAAATAGAGTGTATGGGTCGCAAACCTGACCATGGACAAAGCGCGAGGTGAGGCGGTGTAGTGATGGGCTGGGTAGCCCATAGAGGAGGCCGGGTGGTCCACTCTAGGGTCTGCTCGAGGCCCGCTTCATTGTACATGGTTCTTGACTCATTACTTTTCTGAATTTCATCATTTTCGCGATTAAATTATGTCTTGTTGTTGCGGTGTGTCTCCCCCACACTTGTTCCTAGTATAACTTTCTGCACAACATGTGGAGACAAACACATATCCAAAAGAAATAGAGCAGATAATAATACGACTCCATTAATTTCAATAAGGCACTTTATTACACAAACACATACTAAGCACAAACTTTAACTACCTAACACAATCTTTTAACCATCTGAGCTAAGCGATAAACCTAAACATACGATAACACTTGACCTAACACTTGTGCCTTATTAATTGACCTATTACTTAGTTTTTCCCTTTATTCCCAACAAAGCGGGAAAGGATAGAGATTTCACTTTTTAAATTCTTCCGCTGAAGATGCTCTAATTCCATCCTATTATGCATAACTTCAAGAGTCCTAGTAAGGAGATTGGCCTTCTCTTGGAGGGTTGTGATGGTCTGGGTAAGACGATCAATTCTCTTCTCTAGAGCTACAACTGTCATCCTCTAACGCTTCTCTTCCCTCTCTAGTGGAGCTATTGTAGGTCTTTTCATCGTCTCCTTTGGTGGAATGATCTTGATCTGCCCTGGTGTAGCTCGTACGCCATCAAAAACTACTCGAGGCATGGCCGTAATGTATTTGGCACATGAGACCTCCCCAAACTTGTTAGTCTTCACACTCATTAGCATCTCATTGGGTTTCGGGGGAAGGAGCTTGACGTTCTTCTGTACTTAGATCATCGGGCCCTTCAATTGATGCGACTTGTCCTTCAAGAATAGGCGCTCCTATGGCAGAGTGAGCGCATGTTGATGAACTTGGGCGAAGTAAGACTGTCCATAGCTTCTTTTTGGAGGAACTAGAGCTAACTGGGAGGAACAATGGCTAGAGGGAGAGGTTCTCCTACAGGAACAATGGCTAGAGGCTCTTCTATAGGAGGTAGCTTGTTGAGGTTGGTCCCAAAGGAGATGATCTACTTGTCTGCCATGGGAACTAGAGCGGAGGAGTGCTTTGCTACTATTAGAGAAGAATACTTTGATGGGATGGCTATGGAGGCAGGCAGGAGCTCATTTATATAGGGGGGTTCAACTTGCAGCAGGGGTCAAGATCTATCCATATGAGGTCTCGTTACGAGGAAAAATAGAATGCATAAAAAAACTATGGGATTGCAAAGGGGAAGGATTTAGAATACACGAGAGAGTTAACAGGATGCGAGAGGCGCTGACAGTGGTTTTTTTCGGGATCTCAGGGTTATTTTTCTCGTGGTGGTTTCTAACTCCTATCTAATCCCAAAAAGTATATTTTCACATTACGAAATGTTACAGAGGATGGTAGTGGTGTAAATCTATGGTAAAATCAGAAAATCTACCTCATCTAAATCCTCAAGTGTTTTTTAGGTTCTAGAAAGATCTTAAGATGGTGGCCATTTACTTTGAATAACATGCTGTAACACCCCAGGTGTTATCCACTTGCTAGGTAGTGGGTTTGAGCTCAAACATGATAGATCAAGAGGTAATCAGGAGCTTTAGTTCCATATCTCTGAAATGGTGATGAAGGTGTTGAGGTCAAATCTATGAAAATGAGCCCAACTTAAATTTGGACAACACACCATTGTTTACATGTTGACCCTTTTCAAATGTATGCTTGAGTAGTGTTAAACATGGCTCTTTCATGAGCATCACCTTAACATCTATCTATCTCCAACATTGGAAAAGTTTCATGAAGTTTGGAGCTAAGAAGTCACATGAAATGATAAGTTATAACCTTGCTTGAATTGCTTTATTAAGTGAATGGGAATATGGAATGTCGACCAAACCCTGCAACCTTGCTCAAACAGCTCCAATTCAACTCATGAACAAAAGTCATGAAGGGTTCGTGTTGAGCTAATGTCAAGAAAATGCCTCAATTGGTCGACAACCTTACTTCTAGGGTTTAACGAGGTGCTGCTTTGACCAAGATGAAACTATAATTTTAGGACTAGATATGAAGTTGAACCTTAAATAAAAGTTGTATCTTCAGTTGTGCACAACAAACTTTGTTTAAGGGTCATGAGCTAGTTTGGTCCCTAACTTAGTCAAACTGAGGCCTCAAAACTAAACCTAGTGCTGTTTCGGATCTCGAAATTTTGGCTAAGTCTGAAATTACAATGTTGATGATGGCTAGCATTTCACGTTCTCGGATTTTTGTTAAGCAACTCAAGTAAAGCCAAATATAAAAGTTGGAGTTTATAGCTTGGAGTTGAGCATGAACAAAGTTGGACTTAGTTTGACCAAATTTGACCTCCCAGAGCTAACAAAAACTGAGCAAAGCTTAATCACTATCAAATCATTGATAGTGCTATTTTGAAGCTAATTAATTATTAATCTACTGCCCCAATGACCATGGTCCCTAAATAAATATTGTAGAGCAGTTCATGGGCTTCAACTTTGCTTTTGGGCCCAGGGTCCAATTCGGCCCATAATTGGCCCAAAAACGCATCCCACGCTGGCCACTTCATCGCTCGGCACGTACTCGGGGAAATGTCCACGCGCCCTCCATGCATTGGCCACGCCCCCTCCATGGACGACGCGTGCCTCCTGCCCCTCCACGCGCCCAAGCTCCCTCTGCCCGCTATCCCACTCGCGCTCGCTTCCCTCCACTCCCTCTAGCTCTTCTCTGCTCTCCCTCGACTCCACTAGAGCATGAACGCCAAGCTCCGCCATGGCCGCCGTGGAAGCTCCGTCCGTGGCTGCGTGCACCACCGCCTTCGCCTCATCCTTCTCTCCGATCGACGCACCTCGGCCGAGCAGGAGATCGTCGGAGTCGGCCTGCCGACGGCCGCCATAGATGTAAGCAGCTGTCGCTCATGGCTAGGACACCATGGGCAAGCCCCTGCTACGTCGAGCCCCTCCACAGATGTGCATGGACTCCTTGGTGCTCTATCGTCACTCCACCGCCACCGATGAGCCTCCTTCGGCCGGAACCGGCGAGCTCTTGCGCGTCCCCTGCTCCAAATCATGACAAGGACCTCGCGCAAGAATTTGAGAAAAGGGGAGGTCCTAACTGCAAAACTATAAACTTATATGAATAGTGCTTAGAAGGACCTATTTGCTAGAATCAGTATTTGAGGAAAGTTTAGGGTCTCCGATGCAAATGTGTTTCTCCTTTATTGCTTTTAATTTAGCTGAAACTTTGGAAAATCATAATAAATTGTAGAAAAATTGTAAAATAGCAAATGAAGACTTTTTGGAATCCTTGAGAGTAGATATATATAGTAGAGTCATATTATAACATGTCTTAGTAGAAGGTTTTTGCTATTTTATTTATCTATGTCAATTAGGGTTTTCTGGAAATAAATTCATATCTAAAGTTGTGGTGCTCCAATTTCTATGAAATTTTTATGGTAGGCTACTGATGCTATATGTGTGCTGTGGTAAAAATTTCATGCTCATTGGATGCAGTATGGTTGAGTTATTGATTTGACTTGTTTAGTGCTTGATAAATAATTTTAAATGAGTTATAATTTTTTATGAAGGTGTAAAAATAGAAAATGTTGTTCCATTACCTTGGTATGAGGTTTTTGTGTCATGTTGATACATAATATGGCTATGTGTTTGCAGAAAATAGTATGTTTTAGATTTATCTTGCTCACATATGTTTTCTTGCAATAGCAATTTGTCTTTTTTGTAATAATTAATCTATAAAACCTGAGCATGTGAAATTTATGAATAGCCATGTTTTGATAGCACCTACCACTCATAAAAATCTCAGGTCCAAACTAGATGCTTCCCACATCACCTAAAAATCAATATATAGCTTTATATATAAATTGGAGAGTAAACGTTGCTAGTTGATGCATGTAGTTAAGTCATATGATGCTCCCTTGCTTACCCTAAGTTGAATGTTGTGGAGCTAGGAGCAATAATGGTTTAAAGCTAGTTCAATGTCTTATGTGCTTACTCTCTTGTTAATATAATAACTAGCGAGTACGTTGCCTATGCATATTTCTAGTCCTTACTTTAGCTATTACTCTAATGTGTGCTATGTGTATGTTAGTGTGTTGTTAAGGTCAGCCCCTGAATCACCTTGGGGCAGGTTGTTTTCCTTTATAGGTTTGTCTTTGTTTGCTAATTAGTAAACAAGTGCCCATAGAATAAAAATGAGAAAGGAACATCAATATGTAACCTCTATGCTTTGGAGATGTGTTAAGATGCTTTTTATGCTAACCATAACTAATGTTGAGTGACCATGTTAATAGTAGTTTGTGATCCATGTGATTAGTGGTACATGTATGGCCTTGTTAAAGAATGAAGCGAAGCACCACTTTGCTTATGTGCTGAAAATGGCTGCATGTATAGTTTCTGTGGTGGTGATATTTTTGTGATTCAAATGATGTTTTCTGTAGATACGTTGAATACAAAAGTTGTATATAATTTACTTATCTTACTTTTACTAAAATTTCATGATTTTAGGCCTGCTGGTTTAGGAGTTATAGATTTTACAAGTTTGCTGTCAGCTTTTGCATGTGCTCTGAATAGATTTGAATGATTGTATTATTTGGCTTATTTAAACATGGAATCATATATTGATGATAATATGAGAGTTGTATTTATTTTCCTAATCTTTCTAAAATGTCTAAGATCACTGCTTTTGGTGGTCTAGAACTCTAGTTATTGCTGTTCAAAATGGAATGGCAGGTTGTGTTCAAATCTGGATAGAGATGTCTTCATTGGGTTTTTAACCTTGTTAACTGTAGAATCATCTTAAGATGATAATAAGAAAATTATAAGTAACTTAATAAGATTTCCATAAAGTTAAGGATCATGTTTGTTGGATGATTAAAACTTCAGTTATGCATTACTGAAGTTCATGTCAGTTTTCTGTCCTAGTTTGAGCAGATCGGCTTGTTAATATTTTTCACCCTTGTTAACCTTTGAATAAGCTCTAGGTGTAAATAACAAAGTTGTAGAAAATTTTCTAAGCTTTCCAGAAAGTCTATGATCACCTTTGTTTGATGTCTATAGCTCCAGTTATGGTTGAAACAATTGACTGTTGTGCTGCTGCCCAAAATCTAAGCATGTACCTAAAGTTGTTTGCTTCACTTTGCATTGCTTTGTATGCTTGTTAGTGTTAGCCCATGACACTACTAGAGTTAAATTGATCTAACTGAGGTATCTTATAAATGTGTTATATAATGTTGGTCAAGCACGTAACTAATAAATGGTCATTTATGCATGTTGCCACAAAATGATCTTGATGCATGTTTTGCTAGAGCTTTAATTATGTTGGTGTCGTTCACCACAACCCTTGTTCTTATGTGATGCTAGGCTTAATTATTTCTTGATTGTTAAATGCTTATAATAGTTTGACTTGAGTTAACTGGTGTGCCATGCTTGTTATGCTTGCTACCCCTATGCTAGACTTGAGTGATAGTTAGTTAAATGACTTGCTCTCTAAGTGCATATGTATTGAGGTGTAACCTTATACTTGTCTTGAATGCTTTTATATGATGCATCTCATGTTACCATTCTTTGCATTCATGCACTTGCATTGTTGCATCTCATCTAGGTACGCTAGTTGCACAATGTGTGGACGTGAAGCACGTGATAATGGAGTCGAACCCGAAGACGGTGTTGGTGGACCTATCCCGAAGATGGAAGGACCCCTAGAGTGCATGCCTAGAATGGAAGATGTTCCCCAAGATGGTGCAAGCTAACTAAACTAACTTTGTGTTGGATCCTAGACAAGCCCCGGAGCATTCTGAGCCTCCTATATTTTTACAAATATCACTTGCGTCCTTTATGTTTGATGCATTAGGTTATAGGAGTTGATTGGAAACACTTGATGCATATCACTTCCTTATCTAGAAATATACCTTAAATCCTATGTAGGTCCAGGATAAAATATATGCTTAGCCATGCTTAGCTCAGTAGAAGTCGGGTGATTTCCTATCACCAATGAGATATAGGTGGATATCGGAGCAGGGTTGGCTATATTTGCTATCATGGAAAACAACCATGTGATAATGTAACTGGAGGCCGGGCCAAGTCTATGTGTAGGTTGACTCCTGTGATTCTGTCTATGCCGATTAAGGACCGCATCATTGGAGGCCCTCTTGTCATTTTAAACGCATGCCTCTCACTTAGCTGGCCGGATAACTCATTCTGACCGTGAAGCCGAGTAGCTCAACTTAGGCCAGGCCTCGTTCTATTAGAGTGCGTACACTGGAGGTAGTAAGGATGTGTAGGGAGCCAGTGTGAGGCCAAGGGAAGGTTAGAGTCTTGATCGACCTGGCATCCAGTAGTGTCCCTGAGGGTGCGGTGCTGATCGAACCCACGAAATGTGTACCTGAGTTGTACCAAAGGTGACCTAAGACTACCTTGCCACAGGTATGTCTAGGTTTGTATTAGGAATAACTGCCTAGCTAGTTGCAATCGATTCGAATCGCCGTCTCTCCCGGATAGTGAGAAACTTGACGGAGCTTCTTCATCATAGTAATTGGACTATGGAATGTGATGGTTATGATGAACATGGAAATATTACACCTCCTATGGTTACTATTGCATGTTACTAAATGATATTCCACATGTTTGGCACAGGTTAGTTGCTAATATAGAGATGAATAGCTATAATTAACTTGGTTACCAAATTATAAAATGTATAGCTCAACTAGTGGCTTTTATGCAAAATGTTGTCAAGCTAGCTCCACTTATATAGCCTTGCATGATCCTTGGTGTCACTTTATTTTTGGTTTATAACAGGTAAGTCTAGCTGAGTATATTCGAGTACTCAGGGTTTATCCTACCATGTTGCAGGTGAAGTTCTCGGCCTGGTGAAGATGGTGGCTAACCGTCGGTGGGCTAGCGACTCTATATAGTGTTCTTATCTATATGCTTTTGTCAGAGGATGTCACATATGCTAGTAATGTATTTGGAACTTATGTTATTGTAATAATTTGAAAGCTATGTTGTTTTCACTAATCGGTTTTGAAACCCAAACTTGTATTATTATTTGTGAACTCATTGTAAACATTATTTTCACTGCAACTTCGTGTATATGATTTGTATTTGCTTAATCGTGCGATCTTGGTTGTGATGTTGATTTACCGAGGTCATTCGTGACACTCAGCGGACTACCGGGTTTATATAAGTGAAAGTATGTGTGCGTCAACGTGTTAAACGGGGGCAGCCATACTTGCGCTTGTATGAATTGGGCGGTTCTGTCACACGTACCTTTGTCATTTTGAAGTGTTACCGCTCCATGTGATGAGCTGCTTATCACCTTGAATGGTCCTTCCCATTTGCTTTGAAGTTTTCCGTGCCCGAATAATTTAACCCTAGAATTAAAAAGTAATACCTTATCTCTAGGAGCGAACTCCTTCTTCTTGATCCTCTTGTCATGCCATCTTTTGGTTCTCTCCTTATATATCTTGGAGTTATGATATGCTTTTTCACGCCATTCATCAAGCTTAGAGAGTTTCATCTTCCTCTTGGTTCCTGCGGCTTCAATGTCCATGTTCCATCGCCTGATGGCCCAGTGAGCTTTGAATTCTAGCTCAATAGGTAGATAGCAGGTCTTTCCATAGACCAATTGATATGGTGACATCCCCAATGGTGTTTTATAGGCTATTCTGTAGGCCCATAGTGCATCGGGTAGTCTATCCTTCCATGCAGTTCCCATCTCGTTGACTATCTTTTGCAGAATGTTCTTGATTTATTTATTTGATGTTTCTAGATGGCCACTTGTCTGAGGGTGATACAGAGTAGCAACGTTATGATGGATCCCATGCTTTGTCAAATAGTGGTGGAAGTTCTTGTCCGTGAAGTGAGTTCGTCCATCAATAATCACCATCCTTGGAACTCTGAATCTTGGAAATATTATTTCTTCAAACATCTTCTTGGAGTTCTTTGCATCAGTAGCTCTACATGGCATGGCTTCAACCCACTTGGAGACATAGTCAACTACCACCAAGATGTACTCATATCCTCTTGACTTTAGAAATGGGCCCATGTAGTCGATTCCCCAGACACCGAAGAGCTCTATCTAGAGGTTGTTGGTGAGTGGCATGTCATCTCTTGAATTGATATTCCCATGCCTCTGACATGCTCCACATCTCCAGATGAAGTCCTTCATATCTTTATACATGGTTGGCCAAAAGAATCCACTCTGCCAAATCTTCAAATGAGTGCGGAATGCTCCATAATGTCCTCCATATGGTGATGAGTGGCATCATTCGATAATCTTGATGCCTTCCTCTATCGGTGCACATCTTCTGAGTAGGCCATCAGAGCAGACTCTGAAGAGGCATGGTACATCCCATATGTGGAGATGACTTTCGTAGATGAGCTTCCTTTTGTTCTCCCCTGGTGGTACATAACCTGCAACCATAAAATTTACAATATTTGCATACCAGGGGTCGAATTTTGTGACTTTGAAGAGCATGTCATCCCTCAGCGAATCACTGATGGGCAATTCCTGTGAATTCTCAAGCTGCATTCTAGACAAGTGATTGGCAACATAATTTTCTACTCCTTTTTTTATCTTTTATTTCTAAGTCAAATTCTTGGAGTAACAAAATCCATCTTATTAATCTAGGTTTAGCATCTTTCTTAGTGAGCAAGTACTTTAAAGTAGCATGATCAGTATAAACAATCACCTTAGCTCCTACTAATTACGATCTAAACTTATCAATAGCAAAAACAATAGCTAGGAGTTCTTTTTCAGTTGTTGCATAATTAAGTTGAGGTCCTGTTAAAGTTTTGCTAGCATAAGCAATTGCATGATGCTTTTTATCTTTAGTTTGTTCCAAAACTGCCCCCACAGCATAATCACTAGCATCACACATAATTTAAAAAGGTAACGACCAATCAGGGGGTTGAATGATTGGTGCAGAGATAAGTGCTTTCTTAAGAATATTTAAAGATTTCAAGCACGCATCATTAAATTCAAAGAGAACATCCTTAGCTAAAAGATTTGTAAGTAGTCTAGCAATATGTGAAAAATCTTTTATAAAGCGACGGTAAAACCCAGCATGACTAAGAAAACTATGGATCCCTTTGATATTTATAGGAGGAGGTAACTATTTGATTACTTCAATTTTAGCTCTATCTACCTCAATCCCTCATTCGGACACCAAGTGTCCAAGCACTATGCCTTTTCTAACCATGAAATGACATTTTTCCCAATTAAGGACTAAGTGCTTTTCTTCACATCTTTGCAAAACCTTGTCTAAATTTTCAAGACAATCATCAAAAGTTTTTCCATAAACAGAAAAGTCATCCATGAAAACTTCCATGATTTCTTCAATCATATCAGAAAATATAGACATCATGCATCTTTGAAAAGAAGCTGGAGCATTACATAATCCAAAAGACATTCTACGGTAAGCATAAGTTCCATATGGACTTGTAAAGGTGGTCTTGCTTTGGTCATCTGGATGAATCAGTATCTAGTGGTTACCTGAATACCCATCAAGGAAATAGAAAAAAGAGTGGTTCACTAGTTGCTCTAACATTTCATCAATGAAGGGCAACGGAAAGTGATCCTTCTTTGTTGCCTTGTTAAGTTTTTGGTAATCTATACACATTCGCCATCCAGTGATGGTTCTTTGGGGGATTAATTCATTCTTTTCATTTTTAACAACAATCATGCCTCCCTTTTTAGGCACAACTTGAACAGGGCTTACCCACTCACTTTGTGGCACAGGATAGATGATCCCATCATGCAAGAGTTTCAAAACATCTTTCTTAACAACCTCTCTCATCGCATTATTAAGCCTATGTTAGGGCTCCCTAGAAGGTATAGAGTTAGGATCTGTAGGGATGTGATGGGTGCAAAGAGCAGGGCTAATTCCCTTAAGGTCTTGCAGTGAGTAGGCAAAAATAGAACAATGCTTTTCTAAGACAATTAGCAAGCGTAGGGATTTTTCCTGAGAGAGTTTATCAATTATGATCACAGGAGAATCCTAATCATTATTGAGAAAAGCATATCTAAGACTAGAAGGTAGGGGTTTAAGCTCAATGGTAGGCTTAGGTGGTTCTAGCAATTCATCTAGATGTTCAGGGTCTATAGGATTTTTGTCTTCTTCGATGAAGAACTAGGCATCATCTTTAAGGTTGGGTTCGATCAAGTCATCAAGAGATGTAGCCTTAACCTCATCCATTGGGTCTTCCTCAAGAATTGGCTCAGCCTCAGCATTTAGAGAATGAGTAATGGGTATAGAAAGCTTAAAGTTTTTCCCAAGTCTTATATTCAACTTCCCCGTTTGTCCTTCTTGGATAAGTCTTTCAATTGGTTGTCCAATCAATAGGTCAAACTCCATAATATCAAAGATATAGAAGCTTAAATGAACCTTAGTTCCTTTTACCTAGATAGGAAGGACATAAAGTATTCCCAAACTTGGGAAAATGTGTCCTAAAAGACTTTTCAATAACTTTGTTGTTGGGGTTAATGGCATGTGTTTCAATAAATCATAAGTAAAAGATGCATACATGATGTTAACACCCACAACTGGACTGCAAAGAGCATCTAAAGGAACTTTGTTGATTTGGCAACGAATGGATATAGAAGGTGAATCTAGGTGAATCACATCAGAAGAAAGCTCTGATTCTTCTAGCCATTCATTGCTTATAATAGATACTAGCTCTTTCGTAGTCTTTTTAAGGAAAGCTTCCTTAGAAGGGTCTAAAGATTCTTTGTGAGATGATGATTTCCTAGACTTCTGGGGTCTCCTCATAGTATGGTAATTCAAGGTATTTCCATATTCATCAAAAAGTTCATCCTTGAACTCAAGCATAAAATCCAAAATTGGAGTTTCCGCCTTTTCTAGTAGTTCAGGATCTAAGATAGCTGAAGTTGGTGATGGGTTTTGTAAGGATTTGGGTTCAGCTATCTAGGATTCCTCCTCTAATGAGTTCTCTTCTACTTCTTCAGGGGCGTCCTCTAAGATTTTAGTAAGAGTGCTTCTCCCCGTATTGGTGGAGACATGCAAGAACAAGCCTCCTAAGGTCGTATTAAGATGCTTCGAGGTTTTCCTATTAAGACCCATATAAAAGTGTTGAAGAAGAATAGGGTCTTGAATGGCAAAGTTAGGGCCAGTTTTAATGAGAGTATTAAAATGTTCCCAAGCCATGCCTAGAGATTCTTTCTTATTTTGTCTAAAAGATAGAACCTCTAACGAAGTCTGACTACCCTAGAGATGGGAAAGAATTGCAAGCAAAAGCTAGAGCATAGGGCTTCCCAATCTCCTTGTCTACTCTCAATGGTGAGATTGTAACAATGTTTAGCTTTTCCCATCAAAGAGAAGGCAAAGAGCTTCCATCGTAGGTTTCATCTGACATGCCCGCTATGTGTACGCATGCACAGGTCAGCTCAAACTCATTTAAGTGAGAATAGGGGTTTTCATCATCTTCGCCTGAAAAGGGTTGATCCTGAATCATGTTGATTAACCACAGGCGCAACTCATAGCCAGGTGTTAGGATAGGCTTTGAAAATTCTTGTGGCTATAGGCTTGTGCCTGTGGGTGCACCATATTGGTAGATAGGGGTGGATTCTAGATCCATGGTAAAAAGGAAAGAAAAGATAAAAGGATAAAAGTACAGTAGAAGGTTAAGCTAGACTCGAAGTTAACTCAGCAACCGTTCCCCGGCAAGGGCACCAGAAATGCTTGTTGGTATAAATTAATGCACATAGAATAATCCGCAAGCGCATAGATATTATACCATTGTAGCACTTCACCGAGAGTAACCCAGTTTTATTTCAATCCCAAAGGAACGGAGGTGAGAATAACGAATTCTAACTTAACCTAACTTCACAATCAAGGCTAGATAATAGGAGCATAGAGGAGACTGCTAAGGTCTTCTAGTTCTAACTTTGGTAAGCTTTGTCTTCTATTGTTCAATTCTGGGGATATTACTAGAGAAAACACAAGCATAGTATGTTTCCTATAGTAACAAAGTCCTACTAGGCCTACTAACGGGAGGTGGACTACAGAGGATTCAACGAGGCTATAAGAGTCACCCTCGCTGGCTACCATCGATCCAAAAAATAGGGTATATCCATGAGTAAACGACTCTAAGCACCACACTTACACTACGAATACTAGTTTAACCCAGGAGCTACAAGGATTAAAGTACTCAAAAGAGAGTCACAAACCTGAAGAATAATATGAACAAGATGCTTACTTGAATTAGAAGTTGATTACCAGAGAAATCTCAGAAGCAAGCTCAAGAAGAACTTGATTCTGCTAGGGTACAAGCCATAGAGGGAGCACCGATAAGCCAAGACTCCTCTAAAACTCTTCCCTTTCACTCTATCTCTCTATATCTAATACAAGACTAGATCCTATCGAGGGCTAATCTTCTCTTGATTGCTAGCCCTGATCCTAGTGGACATATGGATTAGGGTTTCTGGCTTCTCAGCTCTCAGGATCAAATGAGGCATGCCCTGAGAGGGGGTGCTAGCAGATATATATAGGCCGGAGCATTAATCCGAGACCTCTTATCAAACCTACTTGAATAAATGGCTGACATGCATCCTAGGAGGCGGTGGAGAACCGACATAACAAATTGGATGATAGGTGGGGCCTATAGGGGCTGGGCGGCCTCTAGGTAGGGCTAGCCAGCCCCACATGTTAGTGGGTTAAGCCCTGCTTTGGTGGAGAGTCTCCAAGAGTCTTCTAGAACCTTTCCACGTTGATCCCATGGTGGAATTCCGTATTTTCCTTTGACGAATAGGCCCCCCTTAACGGTTTTCTGATTAAATCCTCCTAGAAACATAGATTCACCAAAACTCATGGAATTTGTTAGTTTAAACCCCTAAGTCTTTGTTGGTGACCTATTTTAGCCATTTATGCAAGTTACATTGATGGTTTGTGATGAATGTTAACTACCGTCAACACTCCCGCTGACCGACGGGCCTTGCCCGTCAGCTCCGTCGTCCACCTCTGAGCCGGTAGCCGTACGCGGCATAGCCATGGCGTCAATGCCTACCAGCCCCACCCCGGTGCCAGCAGACGTCAAAGGCGACATGGCGACATAGCCGGACCCATGGCGCCCTCCTTTTCCCCTCTCCTCCCCTCTCCCCCTCACTGTGCACGCCTCAATGGTCGGCGCCATGGTCGCCGCCGTGCAGAGCCACTAGAGTAGCCACCAAGGCAGCTTTGGCGTGCGCACAAGCAAGCGCTAACCATGGCGATGTGACCTAATGAGGTCAACCACGTGGCTGAGTGGTGGATAAGCATGGCCACGAGAAATATCTCACCGTCGGGACACCGGCCTAGCCGGCCTATAAATAGGCCTAGCCAACGACGCTCTTGCCTCGCCCTTTCCACCACCAACTCCATTGAGTGCGGGCAGACCCCATCTCCCCTTCCTCTTCCCCTTTCCCCTCCTCTTTCCCCTCTTTTTCCACTTCTTCCCTTTCTGGAGTTCGCCGGCGCCATCAGCACCACCCTCTCGTTCCTTCTTCTCTGCTGCAAGTCCTAGCTCCCCTCCCTACCATCTTGCTTTAAACCACCATAATGCTAAAACATGACTATGGGATTATTACCCTGGAAAATGAGCTCGGTTAATGCGATATAATTAAGATAAAGGGCTATCTTGTTATTTTATGAGCTCCACACCATGACTAGATTTAGGGATAATAATGGAACTTAAAACTTGCTAAACCTAAACTAAACCCTGACATGGGGCAAGTAGTGGTAAACTATGGAGGTAGTTTATCATGGCAGGGATGCCTAGATAGGGTTGCTGTGGGAGATACTCGCCTCGGTCACATAAGGAGCGGTTCGTAGTCCCTCTCGCCTAGTGAGATATTTTCATATAGCCACATGTCTATATGGGTAGGCTTGATCCCACACCCTATTTAGATAGAAGTATAGTGTCTACTAGGAGGCCAGTGTAGGCAGCAAAATATCAGGAGCCAATACGAGGGATAGGTTTTCTTTCATGTTCGGTTAGCGTGGATCTATGTGATCTTCTACGTTAAGCTTTAGTTTTTAGGCCGCATTTGAGCCACTGTTTTCTTGGCCGTATTCGAGCCATGTTTTCTTTTGTGATGATTTGGTATCATCATGTTTTGGGGGGATTTGGTATCTTCTCGGTTTTGTGTCTCCAACCCTTGAGAAACCGTGGTAGAGATTATACGGAAATCAAGGTTAGCTTCCAAGCGAGTACAATATCTCGTTAGGTCGATTTTGTCCACTGATCGTGTATGAGGTTACACCTATCTTGTGGGGAAATTTATACACCTCTGTAGAGTTTATTAAATCTATTCGAATAGCCATGTCCTTGGAATGGGCAAATGCTAGGATGGGATACTACGGTTAGCTTTACTTTTATGTGTAATGGAACTGGTAATGGAATTGATGCTAACCTAGGTACTAGTGGGAATGGTAATACTCTGCTAGGACCCAACCTGTAATTATAACCACCACTACACTTCTATTTCCACCCTATGGTTGGGACTTGCTGAGTACGTAAGTACTCACCCATTGTTGACTCACAGACCTCGACACAGAAGAAGACTATGACTTCAAAGATGAAGTGCACCACGAGGATTAGGTTTCATGTAAGGAGATACGATCATAGGAATGTGACATCGAGGCTAGGGTTTCATCTGTGCTCAAGTTGCTTGTGGAATAGGATGTTGTTTCATTGTGTTATAATTCCGCTTTAGAGACCACCAATAATGCCGTTTCATGGCCGAAGCCTTCTGCTTGCTTTGTAGCCTATGACTAAGCCGTTTGGGCCACTATTGTATACCTTATTTTAGATATCAATAAAGCTCGGAACCTTTTATTATATATCTATGTACCATCCCTATGATTAGTGCATATTTGTGCATGATCCTAGCACAAATACAGATGCACTAAGGACTCTCAAATTGAGGGGCCGATAGAGTGGTATTGGAGCCGAGCTTGACTGTAGGACAAAGCCCTAGGATTGGAACACACTAGATAGTTTTATAGCAATAGGAATAACCACAAACCTAATAGTAGTAAAGGCAACAAACCCTTCTCATTGTCGTTTCGCATTTTGTTGCAAAATGTTCTAACCCTTGTGGTAAATTTTGCAGCAATGCAAGACAAATGGGTTAAGTTAGGCTGTCTGACCACTGAAGGATTCCCTCCGCTCCTATGGGAGACACTGTAGCAACTAGGTTACACCGAGGCATCGATGTACTACGGTCGTGAGTACGTCGAGGATGGTGTACCTAAGTGTGAGATTCGTGTGCGAATTCTAGGACATTCATCATGCCTCGCATTTTAGACTCAGTACCACACTGCCTATGGAAAAGAGTTGTAGGATACATGCCAGAAAGCAGCATGCCAGGCTCTCACAGAGTACTGTCAGATCTTTGAAGAAGACATTGAGCACACTCTCGCTAGATTTTTCCTAGTACCTAATCAGACCACCCCCACATGGTGTGAGAAGGTATGAGCATTGGAGAAGATTGACCCGAAGACACCAGAGTACACAACAGTAACCACTATCAAGTACCTACATGCACTTGACACCCTCTACGAAAATTAGCAACAAGAATTGTCAAGATGGATAGCTAAGGCAAAGGAGATTGGAAGTGAGTTACGAGACACCAAATGGGAGCTATACTTAGTAAGACAAGAGAGAGCAATTATGAAGAACAAGCTAGATTCCTATTGCTAAGAGTTGAAGGAAGCCCTAAAGCAATCACGTGCAAAGAAGCATTCGAAGAAGACAAAGAAAGGAAAATGGATCATGATCGTAGGTCCACAAGATGGAGTACCAGCATACGACCCACAAGACCCACACTATGAGCTAAACAAATATTTTCCAAAGGAGTCATATTCTGACCGAGAGACAGTTGAGACACAGGAGTCCAAAGCAGACAATTTCACAAAAGCTGAGCCATCGTGAGTCACTTCAGGGCAGGATGATGATGGATATGCACAAGAGCTTTACACGCTGCGAGATGAGCAGTTGGCCTAGGAAAAGGGCAATTGTGCACATTGGGACCTTCGCAAGATGCAGTTCAAGTAGAGTAATGAGTCAAAGTCTTGTGATGCAGTTCTTGTACAATAAATAATGAGAACTATAGTAGCAAGTAGTAGTGTCTAGTGCCCTAGTAGTAGTAGTAAGCCTAGACTTGCTTTGATGTCATTAGAAGTATGAGTAGACGCATAGTAATCACTCTAGCAGCTGCTGTATGATGCATCCTTGTATCATATATGTGTGACTATTCGTGTGATATATGCATTGTGTGTAGTTTGTGCACATGTGTCTTTTCTTGTTATTTTATTTTCTTGCACCCAAATCCTAGAGGATTTCTTCTCATCTTTGTCATTCCATGGCAACAGATGGAACGAAGGTCCAATAGGATACAGGATCACCGTGAATGGGCCGCTGAAAGGCAGGTTCATGAGGAAGAAGAGCTAGTTGCACCTAGACCTAGAGGCAGGCAGAATAGAGGAAATCATAATCATAGGCATGGGCTTGAACAACCACAAGAGGATAACATCCAAAATATAGAAGATGTACCAAAAGAAGATGAAGAAGAAGTAGAGCAAAACATTGAAAATGAACCAGTACAAGGGGAGGAACCCCTGCCACTTCCACCAACATTGGCAGAAGTGATGGATTGATAGACCTAGTTGTTAGAAAATCTTGCAAGAAGGTAGGATAATGGTAACGGACAAGGGAAAATGGCCGCATTCATGAGACTTCACCCACCAACATTTGATAGTGCAGAAGATGACCCATTGTCAGCCGATGATTAGTTGCGTACCAACATCAAGAAATTGAATGCAGTAAGAGCCACCGATGAAGAGAAAGTTATTCTAGCCACTCACCAACTGGTAGGAGCCGCCGGTGAATAGTGGGAGAACTACCAAGATGCAGCTAACGAGCCAGAAGCTATCACTTGGCAAGAATTCATGGAGAAGTTCTGCGAATATCACATTCCAGAAGGGATCATGGAGATAAAAGTAGAAGAGTTTTGTTCACTGAGACAAGGTCCAATGATTGTAAATCAGTACATTCGGAAGTTTATGAAGTTAGCATAGTACGCGCCAGAAGATGTTAACTCCAACAAGAAGAAGCATAAGTGTTTTAGGAGAGGACTCAACGCATCCCTATGAGAGAAAATGGTCACTCACATCTACCCAGACTTCAACACATTGATGAACTACACCATTCTATTAGAAGAAGAATGTGTGAGAGGTGAAGGAGAATGGATGCACAAATTTCTGATGCAATGTGCTTGCCAGCAAGAAAGAACACAATGAGTCTGCACCAACAACACCGCACCCACAAGGTACCAGCTGACTATGCAGTACAGGACACCTAGAACCAACACTTCACAAGCCACATCCAACTACAAGAACATCAACAACAACAACAACAATCAGCCCAAGAGCATCAATAATACTACAATGGAGACCTGTTTTGGATGCCGACAACTAGGACACCATGTAGCCCAATGCCCCCTTAAAATAGGAAACTATGCCCCTGCTCAGTCTATAGCCAGCAATAAGATAGCCGCCTTAGGAACTAGATGCTTAGCGCCTCAGAACTCTGGACCTCCCAGAAGGAATGCCCTAAATTTTGGGCAAGGCCATGTGAACCACGTTAAAGCAGAGGAAGTTAGGCAACACCTAATGTCATGTACGGTGAGTTTCAAGTAAACTCCACTCTTGCAACCATGTTGTTTGATTCTGGTGCATCGCATTCGTTTGTTTCTGCTTGTTTTGCGCTTAGAAATAGTTTAAGAACCGCGTTACTTCCCACCCCTTTATTAATTTGAACCCCTAGAGCTGTCCTCAAATGCACCCTCAAGTGCCCTCATGTGAAGATAATGATAGACAAAGTAGAATTTCAAGCCAACCTAGTAGTATTGAAGACAGAAGGTTTGGATATAATATTAGAAATGGATTGGTTAAGGAAACACCATGTCACTATATCCTATAGCGACAGAGCAATAACCTTGATAAATCACAAAGGATTAAAGGTAGAATGTCACCCTCAAGCCCCCAAAGTAGAACTGATGGTTTGTATTATGCAAGCAGCAAGCGTTGAAGAAGTACTAGTCGTATGTGAATACCCTTATGTGTTCCCTAAAGAGTTACTGGGAATGCCACCAGATAGAGATTTGGAGTTTATAATTGACCTAATCCCCAGAACTGCACCCATTGCCAAGAGACCCTATCAGATGGCAGCCCATGAGTTAAAAGAATTGAAGTAGTTACGAGAGTTACAAAAGAAGGATATATCCAACCAAGCTCATCCCCTTGGGGATCACCAGTTTTGTTCATGAAGAAGAAAGATGGCAGTCTCAGGATATGTATTGACTACCGATCACTCAACGAAGTCACCATCAAGAACAATTACCCATTACCCAGAATAGACGACCTATTTGACCAGTTAAAGGATGCCAAATATTTCTCCAAGATAGATTTGAGATCAGGCTACTTTCAATTGAAGATTCGTCTCAGTGATATACCGAAGACCGCATTCATGACCCGCTATGGACAGTATGAGTTCACTGTGATGCCATTTGGACTAACCAATGCCCTAGCATATTTCATGAACATGATGAACAAGGTGTTCATGGAAGAACTAGATAAGTTTGTAGTAGTATTCATCGACGACATTCTCATCTATTCAAGAAGTGCCGAAGAACATGAACAACATTTGAGAGCAATTTTTACAAGCTACGAGCATATGAGTTGTATGCCAAGTTCAGTAAATGTGAGTTTTTTCTACAAGAAGTCACCTTCCTAGGACACATTATCACCGTAGAAGGAGTAAAAGTAGACCCAAAGAAAGTTAAGGCCGTATTAGAATGGAAGCAGCCAACTAATGTGATAGAAGTTCACAATTTCCTCAGACTAGCAGGATACTACCGAAGATTTATTGAAGGATTTTTGAAGATTGCAAGACCCATGACAACCCTAACTTAAAATGGAAAAGAATTCAAGTGGACAAAAGTAAGTGAGAAGAGTTTTCAAGAGTTGAAGACCTAGTTAACCATAGCCCCGATACTCACACTACCAGATATACACAAAAGCTTTGTAGTATATTTTAATGCATCACGACATGGACTAGGATGTGTCCTGATGGAGGATGATAAAGTAGTTGTCTACGCCTCCCGACAACTAAAGAAACATGAAGAAAATTTTCTAGCGCATGATCTCGAGTTAGCAGCCATAGTACATGCATTGAAGATATGGAGACACTATCTCATTGGAAACAAATGCGAGATATTCACATACCACAAAAGTCTGAAGTATATTTTCACTCAGCCTGATTTGAACGTACAACAAAGAAGATGGTTGGAACTTATCAAGGATTTTGATCTAAGTGTACATTATCACCTAGGAAAAGCCAATGTAGTAGCAGATGCATGGAGCAGAAAAGCATATTGTCACTACATGACCACCTTAAACCAAAGACTAGAGTTGGCACAAGAAGTTCGCCCACTGAATTTGCAAGTCATATTGCAAGGCACCCTAAATATACTACAAGTACGGTCAACCTTGGAAGATCGGATAAAGCAAACCCAAGACAAGGATGAAGAAATACAATAGTTCAAGGAGAAAAACAGTAGGAAGGAACTTCTAGGATTCTGAGTCGACGAGCAAGGGAAGTTATGGTACGAGGACCGGATATGCGTACCAAAGGATGAAGCACTCTGAAGATTAATATTGGACGAAGCACACCATTTAGCCTACTCTATTCACCTAGGATCAACCAAGATGTATATGGACCTCAGACAAAAATTCTGGTGGACCTAAATGAAAGGAAATATCACAGAATATGTCGCCCAATGCGATACCTATAGAAGAGTCAAGGCAGAACATCAATGACCAGCAGGACTACTACAACCATTGCATATTCTAGTATGGAAATGGGATGAAATCAGCATGGATTTCATAGTAGGGCTACCCAAGACACCGAATGGACATGACTCCATATGGGTAATAGTAGACCGACTAATGAAAGTAGCACATTTTATTCCAATAAAGATTGACTACAATGGGTTAAATAGGATATAAGGCTGATCTAGATCAATCCCAATCGGGCAAAGTGATATTGCTGTAATTAAATAAATAATGGAAGCAATAAGCAATATTGGTAACTTAATGAATCTATCCGAAGGAACGCCACCCTTAGATAGAGCTGATAACTTGACCTTGATTTGGTTCTAGCAGTGGAGGTTGACCGGATCGATGCAGCCATTCTCGAACTAGATAAGAATCAATAACTAACTCATACCAGAGTCGTAGTGGATGTCGACCAGATCAATGCAGCCGTACGAACAGAGGTATAAGCCATGACGGTACTTATAGACAAGCAGTGGAGGTTGACCGGATCGATACAGCCATACTTGCTGAAGAACTTGCCAAGATCTACTCTACTCCTACTCCTAAGGGGTGGCTGGAGCCAAAAAAAGTAAATAACTGGTATTTGATTGATTGTGTGTCTTTTACAATAGCTGGGGTTTGGTATTTATACCCGGAGCCTAAAAACAAATCCTACTCGAGTATGACTCAGTACAATCTTGGGTACGAAGAAAACATTCATATTTTAAGATAACTTGGACTCTAATCTTTCCCCTTTTGTAGAGTCCGATATGTATCTTCTCGATGCCAATCATATCTCGTCATTGTTATCTGCTGACGTCATTCGGAGAGAACCGATCCCAGTGTCACATTCGACCCAGCAGATATCAATCCTTACTCAATCGACTCCTTGATTGGCACAATCTTGGAAGACTGCGAGTTCCCGCGCTCTTCTCCCAAATTTGGTGTAAACACATGCCCCCAATTTTGGGATAAAATGATTTTATCCCAAAATTCCAGTTCATTGGTTTACCATGCCGCAACTGTACTATCCCAAGATATACGCATGACTCTTGACTTCCTAGCCTGAGTTTTTTTATAACATCCCAACAGTATCTTTTGCAACCCACTTGGCCTGTTCGCTTTCTCCTTCTTCCTCAAGCCAATTTTAACACCCGATGCCGTCATCGCCAAGGCCCCAAACCCTAGCAAACCACCTGTTCTAACAAGCCATCATCCAAGCGATCCTTGCTAGATTCAAACCAATTTTTGACCATGATGGCGACCATCGACCACGTCCCTGAGGTATGTCTCCAAGTTTCCATTCTCCAATTATTGGCCACTACCTTGTATTTCTTTTCTTCTCAAACTTATTTCGCCCGATTTCTTAGGAAATAAGGAACATAATCTTGATTCCATCAGCCGTTTCCCCCAATATCTATTTTCTTGGGCCTATGGGTGATCCTGATCCATCCGATTTCATTTGCCAAGAAACCAACCAAATCCCCTTCAAATAATCTGCAGTGGATTTGTCCTCTTGGAATACCAAAACTCTCTTCAGAAATTGGCCAAAGATGCCTAAGGGATGAAGAAATTGGTTCCGTAGGGTGTCCAAGAAAAAGGGTGGGGATTGGGAACTTTATGATCTGAATCATTGCTTGACTCTTTCATTGTCCAGGATGGAGAGGAATGACTCACTTGTGATTGCTGCATCTTATTTCTGGTCCAATGCCCTGAATGCTTTCATCTTTGGTCACGGCCCAATGACCATCACCTTGGTTGATGTTTACATGTTGACCAGCCTCAGAATAACTGGATCAATGCAGCCTTATGAGTACTTGAGTGCTGGCTCCAAGAAATTAGCCAAAATAGTAGACTGCACAGGATGGGCCAGTTACATTCTGAACCATGTTGAAGATGGATCAGTTGTCAGCGAAAGGGAATACGTGGCCTTTCTGAACATGTGGTTGGAAAGATTCATTGTCTGTGGGTCATCTTATGGTCCAACCTACAATCACAAACTCATGGTGGAACACCTAGCATTAGGCAAGGATATCCCTCTTGGAAAATATCTGCTAGGAGTTGCTTATGATCTAATGTACTAGGTGGCTGCCCAATTACTGAAGAATGAACCAATGCATACTGTTAGTGGTCCCTGGTGGCTAATACAACTATGGCTTAACTTGTATATGCATAAGTTTGTGAGGCCTAATCTCAAAAGTCTGAGTTTTCCTTCTTCCAATTTTGATGAGGAATATAGAGGTGAAGAAGGAAGAACTCGGCAGTGCACGAGCTATGGTGAGGCTGCATCGGCCATAACAATTGATTTTGATATTGATAATCTCTTCAAGAAGTTTTATAGAGGATTTGGTGTAGACTTCCTGACTTGGCTACCATATGATGATGAGAATGATGAGCTGGCCTTCCCATTCAAGTTTTGCTTTGAATTAGGTTGTTTGGACGATGTGGCGGCTGCAATCTTCAATTCTTTCATCAAGCCCTATGTTCTTCCAGCCGGGTTTCGTCATAGCTGTGGCAAAATGGCTACAGACTCTTTCATTCTAGGCAACCTCCCAACATATGAATTTTACAACCCATCCCTTGTAGCTCATCAATTTGGTTTCAGCCAATTGCCTCCTCAGCTATTCTTTAAGAACATACTAAAGCCATGGGAAGATATCAGTGAAGTACTGGAAGCCGAAAGAGTTTTTCAGCTAGGATCAGATCTTCTTTCCCTCTGCTTGCACGATTGGATTAGAGTCAGCCACTCTTCTACTCTGTTTGACTCCTAGTGGCAAGAATGGCATTCCCATCATTTCTGTGGATCAGTCCACCCTTTGTGTATAGCCCTGGATGGAGAATTTGCTTCGGACGGAGAGGTAATTTGCTATTTCTCTTCAAGAAAACTGCTTGACAAATTCCTCTGTTAACCATCCTAATCGACCTTTTTAGGATATTGAATTTGATCCTCCAAGCTTGGATAGGAAGGGGCGTCCTATAGATTACCAACCACCATGCCCAGTTTCAAGAATGGGATCGGCTGCACCTTCCCTAAAGAGATTGATGAAAACTCCTGCTACCCCATAATTGTGACATATCAATCTTCAAAGCGCAAGGTGGTCCAAGGGGCAACCTAGAAAACCACTACTAGGAAGAGACTCTATAGAACGAGACCATCAGCTGCTCAGGTAAACAATTCATTCCCTTCCCAAAATGATATTCACTTGCTGACTTCGTCTCTTCACAGCTATCGAGCATTGCATCCCAACCTGCCCTGGGTGCGGAACTGCTACCCCTGGCGTTCGACTCAGCACCAACTGAACTCCCATTGGCTGTTCCATGAAAGGAGCCAATCTCGGTTGAAATAATCGATACTTCCATAATAGCAGAAAATGTGAGTTTTATCTTCGATGATTACCAGGGTATTTTTCTTTAACTTCTTTCATTTAGTCTTTTACCCTTCATCTGACTTCTTGCTACGCCAGATACTTCCTAACGAAACACTTATGCAAGATCAGGAGCCTGACAGTCCGCTCAATGATCCTATCGATGTTGAAGGTGGTCTTGTTGCCGTCAACACTCAGACTATTGATTCCCCAGTACAGCAAACAACTGATGGTGAGGGAGTTATTTGCTCAACTTATCTCTCTGCAATAAACATGAACTAAAAATCTTCTAATGTTTGTAGATGCCAATGTTGAGATTTCTAAGCCGATTCAACCAGATACTACTGGTGTATTGTCAGCTGTTCCTTCCCTTTAGATAGAAGCTACCACATAAAAGGTACTGTATCTCATTTTACTTGTTCATTCTATTATAAACTGATCCGATCCCTCTAATCAAGTTTTTCCTTCCACATAGGCACTCGATCCTCTAGCCCGGAGCTACTCTTTCAATCTTGAGGAATATTTTGATGAAGATGAGATCAGATCATCAACCACTTCCTCTAGCGAAGCTCTACAGGAGGAGACTAGAAATCAGCTAAGAAATATACTGCCAATATTTGAGAGGAATATAGCCGATTTGGTCCAAGATACTGATTCAATGCAAAGAGTCTTCTTGGCTATTAAGGGTGATCCATCCCCAGCTCTCTTTAGAGTATTGTCATCTTTGTCTATCTTTGAAGATCAGGCTTTGAAGGTGAAAAAGACTCAGAGAAATTTATCCAATCGTGAAGCCCTGCTGGCTAGGGGGAACTCCAACAGGCAAGAGGCTAAAGAGCTGGCGTAGTTGATTGATGACTTGAAGAACTCCCTTAGGACCGATCTAGAGTTGTCCTAATTGAAAATCAAGCGTGCAGAACTTGAGAAGGAGCTGGAAAATGTGAAGGCTGCCATTGATCATTGCAAGTCCACTCTGGCCCAAATACCTAATGCCATCAAATAGAAGAAATAGGCACTATTGGCCAAGGTGAAAGAAGGTAGAGCCATCCAAAGCAGCCTTGAGAGCACTCCTAGAATAGTCGAAGAATACGAGCAAAAGATTGTAGAAGCTGATGCTATCCGGATAGAAGTACTGAAAGTCATCCAGGATGTCCTAAACCTGTAATCTGTATGTTAACATGTGTCTCATGTAAGATCAATGATAACCATATTTTTGTTGCTTCGTGGTATCTCTCGTTTTGGCTAAAGAGCCGATTTGAAAATAGCCGACTTCATATTTCCAATCTCAATCCAATTAAGTCTAAAAACCGGGCTTTATCAAGAGAGCCCTTCAATTTTTCTACCCTTAGTCGCCCAACGTCGTATTCTCATTGGCATTAGTGAAGTGGCGCTTCGCCTTCTATTAATTGCGGTTGCCTTTTGCGTGCCCTGAGGCACCCGCCTCTTTGCTTCATGTCTTCAAATACCAGCCGATGGCTTCGGCCTCGAACACATCTCCACTCGCAAATGTTCCTTTGCTCTTCTCCGCCTGTCAAAACCCTATAGCAGTTTTCTTTCTCCCTTTCGTAGATCCAATCATCCTTCATGGCTGGCGAGGATAACTGAGGCAAGCGCGCGGCAGAGGAAATCCTAGAGGAGAACATGCAGATGAACCAGCGTTTTCGACGCATGAGGTGAGATTGATATTTCTTGTTTATGATGATGAACTGTTCTGACTTGCCTATAGGTTTGTTGTGAATGATAGTCTCCATCCTCTTCCTAGGGCTAGTGGGCCCTCTGACATTGCATCTTCCACGTCGGCCTCGTCGTCGGACTCCTCCGATTCGTACAATAGCGACAACGCCCTGCGCTTTCTCCGAGAGTGGAGGGCGGCCTAGAACCGCTATTCTGAAGCGACTTAGAAAAATGGCCAGCTTGAGATCCATCTCGGGGTCTCTCAAGCGGGCCCTTCATGCCGCCGAAGAGGAGGCTAGTGTTGTTCGGGCACGGCTGGCCAAATCCGACGCCATGGTGGAGGGTAAGATGAACTCCATGAATGCTTTTACTCCGACTTCCATTGTTTTTCATGTTGACATTCCTTCTGTCTTCTATGATCATCAGCCCTGACAGTGCAGTTGGAGTCTCTCCAACTGGCGGTGAACGCGGCCATGGACACCATCAATGCTTGAGGTCCCCTTATTGACACTCTCCTCCATGATGTTTCGGCCCATGTTCAGGCGTTCATCATGGTGTGGTGGTGGCGCTAACCGTGGCGCAGGTCCAGACCGGGCATGACCTCCATGCCATGGAGGTTGGCTTCCCGGTTGGTGATGGCCCTGAGGAACATGAGGATCTGCTCGAAGAATTTGTCGTTGCCGTGGAGGCCGTTGTGGACATTACATCCGCTCAGTATGTAGTGAACAAGGTCTTTGATTAGTTTGTAATTAGGGTAATCCGATGAACAAAGACCTCTGTTCTTTCATGAATGTGTCTCAGTGCAATGCCCTTGTGTATGAGTATTTTTGCTTTTTGTTTTTGCTCTATAGGTGATACATATCGTATCGGCTTTTATTGTCTTTGAAGATTTTCATTTTTTGAACTAGAGGCGATACCCTCCTGGTACCGGCTATTAGAGCCGATGACTAAATGAATCGGCTATCGAGTATTGACCAAATGCCCGGATAACATCCTACAGAACTTTTCATACCAAAGGATAAACGATTGATCAACCCAGGTCAAGCATCCCATTAAGTGAAATAGAACTCCTTTAAGAAATTCATTAACTTTGAATCGCACTTATAATTTGACTCAGCATCCACATACATCGGCCTAAACCCATCTCTAGGACTCAATGCTTATTTTTTTCCTTTAATCCAATGGACGACGTGAAGTCGTGACTTTTCTAATAAAACAAACTCTCAGAGCCAATTGCTTGCATCGACTGTTGGCCTTCATTGCTGATTTTAATGAAGCCTCCTTCCCATAACTTGCCAGAAAAGCACTCAAAGTCTCCTAGTTCCCAAAAGACTAGATCGGCTGTTGCGATGTTCAAAGATTCATTAGCGCGAACTAGCTCGACATCATCTCCATGCCATTGGATCAAAGATGGATGCATGGTTGACGGTACACAACAGTTCGCATGAATCCAATCACAACTAAGGAGCAAACTGTACGACCCTTTTCCATCGATGATGAAGAATGTGGTGAGCAGAGTCTTACTCCTAATTGTTAGTTCAACATTTATTGCCCCCCGGGTCTTAGATGCATTACCTCCAAAATCTTTAAGAATCATGTCAGTCCCTATCAGATCTCCTGGTCCTTTGCCAAGTTTACAAAAAGTGGTGTAAGGCATAAGATTCATAGAAGCACCTCCGTCCACTAACATCTTGTTCATCGGCTTTCCATCAACAAGACCTTTCATATATAAAGCTTTTAAGTGTCGATGCTTGACTGGTTTGTCAAATATTGCTTGTTGTACAACCGTTAACTTGGCAACTATCTCCTCATACTCTGATTCATTGAAATCTGAATAAACTTCTTGATCTATCGGAGCTCTAAACTCTGATGGCAACAGAAAAGCCATTTGGATATTAGCCGATGGTTGCTTTCTATCGGCTGTTTGCTTAGTACGCCATACTTGTGGTTTACCAGATGCCTGAGCCTGTTCGATCTCTTTATTCCTTAGGTGTTACACCCTTCTCTTCTGGCTTCTTGTTAAACCTCCTAGACACCATTGGCCTTCTTGCCAAATATATTTTCTTTTGTTGCCTTCTTCTCCATGATCAGCCCAGTTTTGGTCAACAATTCACTTTCCAAGCTGATCATGAACACTTCCATTTTTTAAGCGCCGATCCATGTTATTATGATGATATGCATCTTGAGTATGGATAGACCGGCGGTTGGTTTGAGATTGCCTAAACTCTCAATACTGATTGCTACATTCTGGACAGTCATGTCTGGTAGGCAAATTCAAACCTTCATTCCAGCAATGTCTGAAGAAAGGACAATTCCAATGTAATTCAGCTTGTTTCCTTTCATACCTCTCTTCTTTCAGTTGATGCTGGTATGCTTGATCCTTTAACCAATGCTGATAATCCTTTTCCTTCTGTCGCTGCCACTTATTCAATAGGATCCGAAATGTAACTCGTGGCTTTGTCGCCCCATCTTTTGATGTCTCCCCCTGCTCGTATTGGTTCTTTTTCTTGGCATGATGTCTTCTAATCTCTCTGTACTCGTCAGCCGATATTTGCATCTTGGGATCGACTATTCTAGCTTCTCTTGATTTGGTTGATGTTAGGACCTTAGCCTTTCCTTTGATCAGTCTAGCATCAACCATATTCTGATCTCCTAGGAAAGGATTATCATCAACTTTCATTTTCCAAGGCGTGTCAAATTTGAGCCTCCCTTGCTGAATAGCCCTCTATATATGCTGCCGGAAGATTCTACATTCATTAGTGGAATGAGAGGTAGCGTTATGGAACTTGCAGAACTTCTTATTCTTCAATTGATCAGGGGGCAACATAACATGATCATCGGGCAACTTGATCTACCCCTTCTCAAGTAAGAAATCGAAGAGCTTGTCTGATTTGGTGATATCAAAGTCATAGCTTTCCTCGACTCCTGTTCCCCAAGGATTTGGCACCATTACAGTTTTCTTGCCCTAATTCCATTCAGTCATAGCAACCTCTTCTTCTTTATCTTCATGGCCGTCATTGACTGAGTATGGATCATAAGCTTCAGCTACTGTGGTACTCTTCTAAAATCGGGTATCTCTGCGCATACTCTAGAATTGGCTATTGAGCGCTACCACTCATTGAGCGAATTGACCCAAGTTGTCAAATTCTTGTCCCATTAGCTTTTCTTTCCACATTGGCAGCATTCCTTGAATGGCTAAAGTGGCTAGTTGATCATCAGCCAAGTTTAATGAGAAGCACAAGTTCCTAGTCTCTTGAAACCTCTAAAGAAACTCAGTGCCTGATTCATTAGTCTTTTGCCTTATAGTTGTCAAATCGGTTATCTTCTTTTCCCTAGTCCCAGTGTAAAAATATGTATGAAACTTCTTCTCTAGGTCAGCCCAATTGACAATGGAATTGACTGGCAATGATGAAAACCAAGTGAAGGCTGGCCCTGATAAGGACAAGGAGAAGAAATGAACTCGATGGGCATCCTCAACTGATGCTTCACCCAATTATGTAAGATACCAACTGACATGTTCTATCGTGCTTGTACTGTCTTGGCCAGTGAACTTAGTGAACTCTAGGAGCTTGTAAATTGTGGGAAGAGCGACCAAATCATACCATTCTGGATATGAGCATTTGTACGAAAAGGTCAGCCCTTTTGGCTTCAGACCGAACTGATTCTTCATCATCTTGGTCACCTTTAGCAACAACTTGTCAGCATTTGATTTTGGATTTCTCTGCACTTCCTGACCCATCTGTGGACTAAAATCCCGTGTGCCCTGGTACCCTAGATTTGGAATCATGTGAAGAGTGTTATAATCTATGCCATAGTGATAATCTTGTGGAATCTCCATCTGATGGGTCCTTTGCTGGATTGCTGCTTGAAGTCTCTGATTATAGACATAAGGATCTATATCTCTACGGATCCTTTGTGTTGATGGTGCTATTTTTTGAGCCGACGACTGTATGTGGCCTGATGTGCCAAAATTGATCACTTGGTTCTAACTTTGCCCCGCCAGCTATTGCACATGCTGTACTGATGATTTAGGATTGTACTGTATCTGATTCGTAGTAGTTTCTTGTGACTGTTTAGATGAACCCTGAACTGCCTGGACATCACCATTACCAGCTGGTGCTGCTCCTTGATGGCTAATACTGACTTGATTAGTCCCTTGGGTCGACAGATCTAGAATGTTGTAACAAGCCAGCCCACCTTGACCAACTGGAAACCCATGAATCGCCTCTTTCATGGCATTGTGGAATATGTCCAAGAAAGCTTCATTATGGCTTGATATGGCATCACGAACAAATTTATCTACAACTTCCTTAAAGAAACACCTGTCTTTAGCTTCAGTTGTATCTGTCTGCCCGTGTAATAGAACTCTTGGTAGTGGAAATTTCTAAACAATTGTGTTGTCATGTGTTTTGGTGTAGGACAACAAACACTTGTTCTGAAACTCTTCTGTAGCATTGCTGATGACACCTTTATTTCCATTAGGTAGATCTTCATAATGTATCATGAGGATGTCGTCGTTGTTGTGAACCGCCATGATGATTGTGGGGTCCCATTGGGCATGCCAGAAACAAGTGTCGACACAGAATTTCATCCCATGCCGAGGACACACGAGCAAGCCAGAAGGTCCGCTCGATGGAGCTGGAGATCCGCCTAGCTTCAGCGTAGGGATGGTCGATCCTACGCACTCCTCCCGAGATGTGCCAGTCAATTTGACCCTGCAATTGACAAGGAGAGAAAATTTATCAGTAATTAAGGATGGAACATGCTGGTGTTGCCAGACAGTCCCGAATGTGTGGCTCTGAGGGCCAATATGAAAGGAGATCGAATAAATAGTCGATTCCAGCATATTCATAAGAATAAATCGGTTAAAGTTCATGGGATTGTGTAAAAAGAATCGGTTGTCATTTAGGATGAATATCATTCTTTAAACAAATGTTGGTCAATGGCAATAAGATATTAATAATAATTAGTTCATGCTAAGCCAATGACTGTAAGTAACCAAACTCCTTTATAAAAGAAACAATTCATCATCATTCAACCATTTAATAGAGGTAAATCTAATGAATAAATTAGATCTCATCTATCGCTATAACCAGTGGGGCATGAGGCAGAATCATGCAGGCCGTAGAAACAACAATAGACTCGACGACCCTAACTTATTACTAATATCAGTGGGGCATGTGGTAGAATCATGCAGGCCGTAATACAATAAGATCATGGGGCTAACACATCTTTCAACCAATCGCTACTTCAACGATCTTGTGATGCGAACTGTTCGTGAAAGCGCTCGATATCGGCTAAAACAACCAATTTAGGCATAGCGCATAGTTTAGGTCATGTCCTCTTAGGAACAAATCTACCAAATAATGATCCCCACTCCATGGTGCTAACAGTGGGGTGTGAGGCAGAATCACACAGGCCATGGTAACAGGCCATGGAACAGTTTTTGCTAGCCAATAGATCTACTCAAGATCAAACATGCCTTAACCGCACACTATGCACGATCAAGATTGATGTAAAACAGCCGATAAAACATAACTCATCGTTTAAAGTGCATATTAGATCAGTTTAGATTAACAAACGATGGGTTAAAAAAGATATAAGGCCGATCTAGATCAATCCCAATCGGGCAAAGTGATATTGCTGTAATTAAATAAATAATGGAAGCAATAAGCAATATTGGTAACTTAATGAATCTATCCAAAGGAACGCCACCCTTAGATAGAGCCGATAACTTGACCTTGATTTAGTTTGAGCAGTGGAGGTCGACTGGATCAATGCAGCCATACTCGAACTAGATAAGAATCAATAACTAACTCATACCAGAGTCGCAGTGGATGTCGACCGGATCAATGCAGCCGTACGAACAGAGGTTTAAGCCATGACGGTACTTACAGACAAGCAGTGGAGGTCGATTGGATCAATGCAGCCGTACTTGCTGAAGAACTCGCCAAGATCTACTCTACTCCTACTCCTAAGGGGTGGCTGGAGTCGAAAAAAGTAAATAACTGGTATTTGATTGATTGTGTGTCTTTTACAATAGCCGATGTTTGGTATTTGTACCCGGAGCCTAAAAATGAATCCTACTCGAGTACGACTCAGTTCAATCTTTGGTACAAAGAAAACATTCCTACTTAAAGATAACTTGGACTCTAATCTTTCCCTTTTTTAGAGTCCGATATGTATCTTCTCGATGCCAATCATATCTCTCATCGTTATCTGCTGACGTCATTTGGAGAGAACCGATCCCAGTGTCGCATTCGACCCGGTAGATATGAATCCTTACTCAATCGACTCCTTGATTGGCACAATCTTGGAAGCCTATGAGTTCCCGCGCTCTTCTCCCAAATTTTGGTGTAAACAACTAGGTACCAAGCTGAATAGTCTTAGATAGAGGAACACAGTTCACTGCCCGATTTTGGAAAAGCTTGCATAAAGCCTTAGGAACACGACTGGACTATTGCTCTACCTACCACCCGCAATCCGATGGATAGACGGAAATAGTGAACCAGATATTGGAAGATATGTTATGAGCTTGTGTATTGACCTATGGAAAAGACTAGGAAAAGAGCCTATTGTTCACAAAATTCTCTTACAACAACGGTTATCAAGCCAGCCTAAAGATGTCACCATTTGAAGCCTTGTATGGAAGAAAATGCCAAACCCCATTAATGTGGACTAAAAATGGAGAAAGAAGCATGTTTGGCCCCGACATGATCAAGGAAGCTGAAGAACAAGTGGCCAAGGTTCGGGAGAATTTAAAGGCCACCCAAATTAGACAAAAGAGCTATGCAGACACTCAGAGAAGACCGTTAGAACTCCAACCCAGAGATTTTGTCTACTTGAAAGTATCACCCATCAGGGGTACTTGAAGATTTCAAGTTAGAGGGAAGTTATCCCCATGGTATATTGGACCCTACCAAATCATTGAAAAGATTAGAGCAGCAGCTTACCGTTTAGAGTTACCCCCAGAGATGTCAGATATACACGATGTATTTCACGTATCACAACTAAAGAAATGTCCAAGGGTACCAGAAGAGCAAATGCCAATGGAAACCATGGACTTACAAATATATTTATAGTATCAGGAAAGGCCAGTTAAGATATTGGATACAGTCACCCAACAAACCAAAAGGACAACAGTGAGGTTCTATCGATATAATGGAGTAACCATACAGAGGCAGAAGCCACATGGGAAAGAGAAGATGATCTTAAAAAGGAATTTCCCTATCTATTCGAGGATCAGCTCGAATCTCGAGGACAAGATTCTTTTTAAGGGGGTAGGTTTGTAAGACCCTAAAAATTTAACCTAGTTTTAAAAATAACTAAAAAATTGAACTTTTTAAAATTTGTGTAGGAAATAATATATATAGCCAACCTAAACAATTTTTACAAATAAAATAACATAGGAACATAAAATTTTATGTGTGCAACTTTGTGTGTGAATGTTTGCTTGGCTTGTTGAACTTATGGTGGCACCATTTTACATATTGTTGGCGCAAAAATGTGGCGATGCAACCAACACACAGCAAGCCAGACAATCTGAATGAAATGAAATTGGAGATCTACTTGGCTTCAACATAGGACTAGTCGATCCTAAAAATCCTAAAGGCGTGCCAGTCAATTTGACCTGCAATTGACAAGGAGAGAAAGCTTATTAGTAATTTATGGAGGAACATGCCAGTTTTGCCCAGACAGTTCCAAGTATGCTGCTTCGAGAGCAGCCAAACAGGGGAATCGACTAAATAGCCGACACGAGAAGAAATCGGCTGTTAAGGACTGTGATGCTCGTGGGTCATGATTGGTTTATGATAACAAGTACAATACACCCAGATATAAGTAATATAAAGAAACATCATCAGCTAGATGGATATAACCAGTGTAAAGCATTGAGGAGATAAGTTTAATGAGAAAAGATATAACATGCGCACAAATTGACTATCTAGTATAAATGAATCTACAAACGTTCTGGATCTAACCTGTTACCATCAATAGTGAGGTTCGACCAGATCGATACAGCTTTGATAATGATAACAAACTAAAACCAAAGAATATGTAAAACCATCTATATATCGATAGGTTCATGACAAATATACTATATGTGTGAAAGCACAGGCGAATCGGCTAAAATAGCTGATGCATACATAGCAAACAAACAGAGTACATATCTCGATCATGAACAAAACCACTAATCAATGATCTCTAATCCAAAGTCTTACTAGTGAGGTTTGATCGGATCGATGCAGCTATGGTAGTGTCATTAGATTATATCTCATTAACTAGTGAGTTCATCCAAGATTAAAACATGCCTTTGGATGCGTACTATGTTTGATTGGAATAGAAATAAAAAAGCCAATCTAGCAGAATTAAGCCATCAATTGTGAGATTCAAAGTGTGATCAGACTAGAAGATGACTAATTGTGATGATATGATGCCGATCTATCTCTATCTCAATTAGGTGATTTGTTATAATTAATGGAACATTAATTATAAAAAGATTGATAAATGGTGAATCAACCAAAAACAGCAAGGAAAACCTTACTAATCTTAGCAGATTCGATAATTGGTGATATTGTGTTAAACAATAAGTTATTTAACACAAGATCGATAACTTTGATCTATATTATGATTCGTAAGAGATCAATCAGCTGATGCAGCCTTACAAATAATGATACAGATCGATAACTAACTTATATTATACTCGTAAAAGATCAATCGGCTAATGCACCTTTACAGGTATGATACAAGTCATGATGGTACTCATAGACAAGCTAGAGGTCGATCGGTCGATGTAGCCCTGCTTGTTGAAGAACTCGTCGAGATCTATAGTACTCCTACTCCTAAGGGTTGGCGTGAAGCCAGAAAAGTATTTGTATTGATTGATTAGTTATTTGTGATATGGTACAATAGCCGGGGGTTTATATTTATACCTTGGGCTGATAAGAGTCCTAAACGAACATGACTAGATAATAAAAAAAATATCAAGATACATGGATTCTAATTTCCCTTATGCAGAATCCTTGCTGATGAAGCTTCCTTGTTTGATATGTGTCCTTGTTTCTTTCATCATGATATGCACCTGGACATTGTGTTTCTCAAAATAAAATAAAATAGTATTTCTTGGCCGCCTCGTACATATCCCTTAATTAGGAGACTTTCTTGCTTTTGACATCATCGGCCGATCTCTTCCTTTCTAGGATAAGCTTACCAAATTTTGGTGTAAACATAGGCCCCCCAGTTCAGAGTATGAATTTTCATGCTTCAAACTATTTTGATCCAATAATCTCCTTTCCTGAGTCAGCGACATTAGATTGCAATACTTAGCTTTGATGACTTACTTGGGTTGGCTGTTCATCTACTTTAGCCGATTAAGAGCTGGTCCCTAAGTTTATAACTATAATCGGCTATCAAATCACTGGTAAGGAGCTGAAGAATTCACTAGTAGCACCTTATTCAAAAACCTCACCTATACATGTGAACTTTAAAGTGTCTATCACGCCATCTTGGGTGGTTGAAGAATGGAACAGATTAGAATCCAGTCATCCTCACTTCTCCTGCTTAGAAAACTTGGGTGTTTTTGAAAGATTTTTAAATTAAAACATAGCTTTGCTCCCCAAATGATTCTCTCAGATCGCTCAATGTGCATAGTTCCTCACCAAGACATTGTTTTGCCTCTATTTACCCTACTTCTAAAAAGCTTATGTGGAGCTCGGGTAGGGACAAAGTATGTAGCATACTTACCTTGTGTATCATAAAGTCAAACCCCGAATCCAAGGAGAGAAGTGTCATAGTCTTAGATCAAGATGTGCATTTGTGTGGAATATTTAGTGGCTAACCTAATTCTACTTTGCTCTCTGAAATATATTTCTCTCTTGTGGAATATTTTTGCGAGAACATGGGCTATCTTTATTCTCATCTCTTTTCTTTTTCTTTTTTTTATTTTTGACTTTGGACCTCTTTTGTGTCTATCTTTTTATATTTTTGCATAACCCATGTCTCTTTTTACAACAACTTTTGAGAGAAATATTATCAAGAACTTGGAGCATTTATTTTGATAAAACCTAGCAAACATATTTTTTTCTTCTCCTAGTGTAGGAGCAGAACATTTTGAGGTGGATGAAAAGCATGTTTTTTTGTACTTCTAGTGTAGAAGCAGCACACATATGTAGCGTGTACGTGATCCTGATCTTGGGAGCATGATAAATCTCTCAACAAGGGTCAACGAGTCTTGACAAAACTCAACACAAAACAAGCAGCTTATGTGGAAGGTTTTTAATAATAACATATGGCCTTGGTAGGAAATTCAACATCATCGAGGAGACAAGCTATTGATTTTGAATTTTTGCAATAAAATTTCCCAAGTACTTTGCAAAAGAAGCAAGGTTCCTTTTATCATACCATATCTCACTCATCAACTACTTTGATAGCATACTTTCCCTATGATAGTTTGTTCACAAGTGATAGGAAAAGAAGGGAATAAAGAATATATACCTCACATCCATATGTCTGTACCTCCATTCTGAGCCTAGTCACCTCTACCAGCGACCTCTGCCAGCTCATGGCATCCCTGGCTATCGCCAAAGAAGTTAGAAGTGGCGCTGGCCTGAATAAACAGACAAATCCTGATGTATGGTGGCCTCGAGCAGTATCTGACCACTGTTGGTCGAACATGTTAGAATCAGCCATGAAATCATTGATTAGAATATTCAGCCGATGCAACTTTGGATTCCAATTTTCAATGATGTCTGGTCTTCATTAGCTTTTAAGGAACAAATGATTCTTCAGTTTGAAAGGCAGGATCTTGAACTAGCAGCTGGTTTTCTTCAAGGGAAGTCATCAGTTCATATACTTCGCTATAGGAATATGCTTCGCACTTATTCCTTTTCCTGTTGCTGTTTGTATTCTCTCTTTGTATATCTACTGTTGCATCTTCTGGTAGGAGAAGTATTCGTACCCTGGCACGTTTACCAATTGCTTCATGTTGGCATTGTAGATGATGAGGCCGAATGGGTTGAGTTCCAACTACATGTTCTCAAACATGGCCTAATCAGGAATACCTTGATGTTATCGATGAGCATGGTGACGAGGACCAGCCTGCTTGTGATGACGTCAAACACGATCTCCACCCATTCCCCATCGTGCTTTCTAGGTCACCGAATGTGTTAAATACCATAAAGCTCTAGGAGATTAGGAGCAGCATCTGCTCTGCGCAACTTAGGTTCATCATCGGCATCGTTGAATTTGTCACTGCCAATGATGCCGGGGAAGGGGAAAATGCCATAGTATAGTTGTGTCATGTAGGTCATTGTGCTACTATGCGCACACTCGCCGGCCACCAAATGGTTCTAAAGATGTAGCTCGATTGGCCCTGCATCCGCTAAAGTAGCCACACCACGTGATAAATTTTGGGTAGGTACTCCAGCAGGAACGTCACCACCAGCACCATCATCACCAGTGTCATCAAACCATGTTGACATGTAAACAAGCAACACTGGCTAACCAATAGCCAATGCATGTAGATTTAGAAGAGTACGGTCGTTTTCCTTTGCTATATGTATGTTTATCTTATTTTGCAGTCCCAGAACAAGAACATCCTTCAACTTCCCCTAATGCATCACCTACGCGCTCATTAGATCGGCCTTTGAGCAGTCCTTGTTATATATGCTTCCATGATTATTAACTGAACTCCTAAATCCCTCGGGTTTTCCCTGCTATAGTGCTACATACGAACATCAACTGAACACGTCATCGAAATGTGGAAATTCTTTAAACTTGTTTATTTCCTTTTCCCTCTTCTGATGACTTGTGTATAGGTATGTAGTAGTTCCTTTCATGTACGTGTTAATGCCCTCAACCGGCCAGAATGTTTAAACTCGGTCATAGCAGTAAGATAATCACTAACTGATGGTGACTTCTTTTCATCTTCTTAATATAATAATTCTCTTCATCATCGGCTACGATTACCTTATTGTTAGCTAATTTCCTGCAGATAATAACTCCCAGCCGATGGACTCCTATCGGCTATTAGGTTGCTAACTTCCTTTTGTATCTCTGACATAACCTCTCATGATGACTTTTCTTTATCTTGAAAAATATGCTTGGTCAAATAGTAGATGATAATAACCCATAGAAGAAAATGACTTTGACAATCCCATTGGCTCCAGAGATGGTCATTGGCTATGTTGATCTTTAATTGATTTCACCTGATTATTTTAAAGTTCTACTGCTATACTAGAAATTGATATCTTACTGGCTTTATGATCTTGCCGATCAGCTACAGACTCTGTCTGCTTGAAGGGTAAGGTCATGAAGTAACAGCCGATTCTATCTCAAGAGAAGTGATTGGTCTTTATTGGCTTTCTGTTGAATCTATCTCTGGTCTTCTCTGTGTCAACCAACGAATTATGAATCTGCCAAGAAAATCAAGATTGTGACAGCCATGCCATCTGAGCTTTGTCAATATCAGTAGCCGCTGCCAACGCAATTGAGGATGATCGCAACTAGCAAGACAATAGCAGTGGTGACGATGCCAACAGCACAATGGGTGATGCTGGTTGCTGATGGTGATTCTAGCGCTGGACCATGCACAGGCATTGCCGATGCGCTTGCATCGTTCTCCTATAGCCATCTCTACTACTGACGAATACGTAATGGCCTTTATCATATTCAGTCCTTCTTGGGCGTGAGCTTGGCCTTTGTCGATCTCCTTGTTGGGGATCTAGAGCGCCTAGGTGAACATTCCATCAAGCAGCTCACGAGTAGCCCTGAAGAACATCATGGTGATGAAACTGACATTGAGCATGCCGTAGAACATGAAGATGAGCTCGGTGGCGCACAGGTGCGTGTGCGGCGGTAGGCCCCCTAATGCGTAGTTCATGCAAGAGCTCGAGACGCCGAGCATATTCATTTCAAGGATCTTCTCAGTGTTGGTTCCATGATGAGCTGATCGTATCATTGGTGACGTCAGGCTTGGCCACGATGCTAGAGAAGAAGTCATCCATAGTGGCCGCTTTTGCCTTGTATGGGACTCATTCATTTTCATCCTGCCTTGTATCTAACATATCGAGATAAACAAATCGATATCTCTAGCCGATGTAATAAGCTTTATCATCGGCTTTTGTTTCCCCAAATTAGGATCACAACTCTGATACTCTTCTTCTGATATCTATGCACATAGGTCAACTACTCCTAACTTCCTCATCCTTCCTCAAACTAGGTGTTGGAGGTGGCATCATGAACTAATACGTTGGGAGTTATCCTATTTTCCAACGGCGCCTTCCATGTATGTGTAGTCCTTCCTTTGAATTAAACTGATCTCGCCTTGGGTAGGAGTATGGTGTAGCAGATTTTGCCTTCTATGTAAGTATATAGACACCATAGGGAACATATTTATCTATAGCAACTTGTAGCAGATAGGGTTTTCACTGGTTGTAACTGTGCTGCCGCTTCACAATAGCCAATCATAATAGCCGATGGAAGGAGACTTATTCTGGTTTCAACAAACCCATCAGCTTGATGCCTGATCACTACATAAAGGGCCCCATCGGCTTGATGCCTTGATCTTCGCACTCAGAAGCCGATGAGTATCCTTGTCACGTACTGATTTGCTCTTAATTCAAATATATAAGCAAATCAGTAGTGGCCTTATGCTATTTTCTCTTAACCGGCATCGAGTATGTGGACGTATTTAGTCAGACTTTGTCTCCTGATGGCTGATACACATCACAGTCCACACTAGCTTCCAAGCTTGTTCACTTGCATCTACTCTATGTTGGCTTGAACTAATAAAGAATCAATATATGCTTTGTTTGTACTCAAGCCGCACTCATGAACGAGTCCAACACCAAGTCCGATCCGATAAATAATCATTACTCGATTTCTTTTCTTTCCTTCTCACCATGGATTACATACATGACTTTCAAATGGATAGTGGTAAAGCTGATCGATTCACCTTATTGGGTGCTCAGGTTGCATCCATTGGCTGGTTTGTCCCTATAAGCTGCAGTCAAGACATCTATCGCCGTTATTGGCTAGCCATGCTAATTGCTGTTTGCCGGGATTCGCTGCTGCTAATCGACCTGACTTCTTGCTTCTGAATTTTACCGAGCATGTATATGCTTCCCTGGACAGCTTCTCCTTTTTTCTTGGTCACTTATGTCCCTTAGGAAAACGACTACTTGAAGACATCAACGCGTTATCAGTCTATTGGCTTAATCAGATCATAATTCTAGAAGCCATGCTGAGAACAAAGAAGGTATCCATTACCAATGCATATCCTATCTGAAGTGAGCTCTATCTTGATCCCGCGTGCCTCCTTTCTCATGTCAATCTTCTCCATAATTAACTTGGCATCAAATCTACCTGAATAACATGTAGCCGATAGACATATCTCATCAGCTTCCAGTATCAATGTTGTAATTTAATCAAAATTTATGAACATGTCTCTCCGTAACATTGCCAAATCCACCTCCGAATAATAACTAATTTTACTTTTGAATAATGACAAAGCACACTATTGCTGGATTAACAATGTCAAAATACTCCTCCAAAGTATCATGTTTTCATTTATGTAGGCCGATCAATTGATTAATTACTAATTGTAAATCTTCAAATACCTCAATAGTATTTGTGCATATTTGTGCGTGATCCAGGCATAAATACGGATGCACTGAGGACTCTAAAATTGAGGGGCCGATAGCCGGCCATTAGAAGGGCTCGAGGCCACAAAAGGGATAGGGGCGGGGAGGAGATGGGCCCTCGTGGCTCTAATCGATGGTGCAGAGCCACATGACCATCTCTCTCTGTGTTTGAGTTGTCCGCTTTGAAGTCTCCTAGGTTGACCCCCTCTGGGGTAGGCATCTTGCCCTCTAGCCGCTGCGGAGGCAGTTGGGGACCAACGGGATTGATGGCCGACGATTAATAGGACGTCTCATGTGAGGCACTGCCGAACTCCATGTCAATTAGTGAGGATATCGGGTCCCACTCGAATCACCCCTCGACCCCGATGAGGCACACCACTCCTACCACATGGTTATAGTGGACAAGCCTCTCCCCATGTGGGGCGAAAATTGAAACCTGCCTATAACAAGGTAGAACGACCCTTCGGAGTCAAGAAAGGGAAACACAAGGAAGACTGAGCCAGGCCCAAGCGGTCCCAATAGTCGAGGCAGGACCGCGGTCGGCTCCTACCTATGACCCGAGACCGCGACCTGAAGTAAGGTCACAAAGCCACACGCACCCCCAAGAGCTGATGACCCTTTTAGAAGGGGTCGCCGCTGCGGGCGCTAAAAATCGCTCAACAGCATCTTCCTCGCAAAGTAACGCTGGAACTCGTAGATGGTCAGGGTGAGAGGTCCAAGGTTGCTCGATGGCCTTGTTGCCCTACGTGATGAGAGGCCAATGACTCACCCGAAGCCAAGGTACCAGCTATGCTCTAGGGCTTGAGGATGACTCTAAACCGGTCCACTGGCTTTACACCGTTCTTCATGGTGTATGGCGCCAAGGTCATCTTACCAACCACCTCGACTATGGAGCACCATGAGTCCTAGCGTACGACGAAGCTAAAGTGGAGAAAGACCAGCAAGATGCACTCGATCAACTAGATGAGGCCCGCAAGGCCACACTTCTCTGCTCCACAAAGTACCAGCAAACGCTACGGAGGTATCACAACAAAAACATACGAGAGTGAGCATTCCAAGTTGGCGACCTCATCCTACAGCGAATCCAAATGACCAAGGACGTGCACAAGCTGACACCACCCTAGGAAGGGCCCTACATCATCATTGAAGTCATCCGCCCGGGATCCTACCGACTCATGAATGACGCTGGCGAAGTCTACACCAATTCCTAGAACATTGAGTAGCTACACAGATTCTGCCCTTAGCCCTCCTTCCCAAATCTATGTCAATCCTCCTATCCTCTCAAACTAACCCCATTTGTGAAGGGATCATAGATAGGAATTGTAATAGAACCATAGCAATAGCAATCACTGAAGCGATCAAACTATCATACTTGAGCCCATATAAACCCGGTAGTCCGATGAAATCATGAAGGATCTCAAACCAACCAACATACAAACCAAGATCGTACATGATTCAACATAACAAGTCACATGTTACATCATAGTTCACAAATGGTTCACAAGTATCTCACATACATCAGAATTCACAGTTATTACAAACCAAGTTCAAATAGCGGAAGCAAAGTAGTTTGACATCAACATCACACTTAGTTCAAATACATGCCAGTACCACAGTCATTTCCAACAAAAGCATAATAGAGAGGATAACTTAGGAGTACCATGCCCTATGGTTTAGTCCTCATCCATGGTAGGATGAAGGTAGTTCTTACAGTACCCATGATACATCATATCATCTACAACAAGAGAGAATAAACTATGAGTACGAGAATGTACTCAGCTGGACTTACCCTTCATAAACCAAAAATAATTTGACACCAAGGAGTATGCAAGGCTTTATTGGTGGACTTAGCTTGACAACATTTTACATAAAAGCTTAAGTAACATAACTTAGAGATTTAATTTCTTTAGCATCAAATTGAATATCTATTCAATTAAGCATCTCTAGATTAGCACCTGTACTAGAGCAATCACATGATTAAGCTAACAAGCATTAGTAACCATATCTGGTGTATTAATTTGAACATCATCATAACCATCAAGTTTCATAAATTAATGCTATGTTGTCGCTGCTCAGTAAAGTTCTTACTATTCGGGAGAGATGGTGACTCAAATCGATTCCAACTAGTTGGGGAGTTATTCCTAACACAAACCCATACTTTCCCCATCAGGGTTGCGTCAGGTCACCAGAAAGTTTAGGCCCAGCCTACCCTTAGACTCATACCACTGGCTCCCCGCACATCCTTACTTCCTCCAGTGTGCGCACTTTCACTTACCGGGTCCCAGCCTGAGTTGAGCTACTCGGCTTTATGGTCGGAACTGGCTTATCTAGCCAACTAAGTGCTAGGCATGCGTTCAACATGACATGAGGACGTACAGCGAATCGGTCCTTAACCTGACATAGATGGGATAAATAGGCACCAAGACCTCCATGCCTTGTTGCTTCTCTATCACAATCCCTCCGGTCTCCTTTTATTCATCAACACATGGTTATTTCCACGATAGCAATTATAGCCAACTGTGACCAGATATCTACCTATATCTTGCATGTGATAGGAAATCACCTGACTTCTACCAGACTAAGCATGGCTAAGCATATATTCGATCTTGGACCTACATAGGATTCAAGATATATTTGTCTGGACAAGGAAAGTATATGCAGCAAGTGGTTCCAATCAACCCTTAGTACTTAATGCATCAACATAAAAGGACTCAAGTTGATATTTAGAAAACATAGGAGGCTTAGAATGCTCCGAGGCTTGCCTTTCAGAAATGAGGAAGGTTGGTGATCAGGACACTCAGGAAGATCTTCCATGTTGACTCCTCCTTCCGCCTAAACCTCCTGCTCCTAGGCTGCCTGCTGCTCCTCCTGACGCTCGGGTTCGAACTCGAGTAGCGTCACTCCTTCTAGGGAACCTATTGCATGCATATGCACAAATGAGTATCATGAATGCATAAGAGATGAGATGACCATGATGAAGTGTATACGCATGAGCATGGTTATCCAGCAAGATGTATGATAAGTTTAACATTCGTTGACCAAGTAGATGTATAACTTTCTTCTAGTCGATCTTTACTGAGTAGGTGCATATCTCTTCTATAGTACAAGAAACATACACTCACCAAGTTCTAGTAACCTAAGGTAAAGTTGTTCATCATCAGTAAGAGGCTTAGAACCTGCAGCTAACAACTAATCTCAATTAGCCTAAGCATCTACACAAGCATCACATAAGACAAACAATTACAATTTGACTTAGTCATTTCCTGGACTGTAAACAGTAGCTACTTATTTTGGCCATATCTGGAGTTCTACTCAACCAAATACTATGATCTTGGACTTTCTGGAAAGCTTATAAAACTGTCCTACAACTTTCTTATAGTCATCTCAAGATGATTCAATGGCTATCAAGGTCAAACAAAGCAATTTCCTAGATCTATCCAGAAATTCCAGAGAATAAGCATTTCTGGAGACCAACTTCCAACTAGCTATAACTCTCAAACCATTTAGCCTATTGCCATGAAAATTTGACACAAGCAAGATAAGTAAGTTATCTACAACTTTGTTATTGACAAGATTCACAGCAAACATCATTTTACCCATGCAATTTACTTAACAACAGAAACTGTCCAAAACAGTCACTATAATTGAATTATAGAGCAATTAATATTTCACTGCATACAAGCAATCAAATCTGGGCACAACCAATGGTACCAACTAGTTCATAGACATCATATACACTTTAGAAAACATAATGGTCAAGCCCAAATAAATTATTTAAATGCCTTTATTAATTTATTTGGACACTAAGGTGAAATAAGGAACATATATCAAAAGTGCATAGTAAATTCTAAGAAAATTACAGTAGCCTACATATGACCCCAAAAGTCTACTGTACAAATTTCATGCCATTTGGATAAGTATAGCCATCTCTACAAAAATGACAAGTTGCATAGGCTTATTTTAGCAAAAATAGTTTAGCCTAGTGAAAAGTGTCAAACAACAGATTTCATATTTTTCTTACTTTCATCCTAGCACCATAACACTGTGTAAAAATTTGCATGATCATAAGTTATGTATTTTTACCCCATTTATTTTCACTAGAAACTAGCAATTAATCAAGGTTAAATAGGAAGACCATATTCCAAGTATACCTACTATAGGTTTAGCATTTTTCCTAGCTAGAGCATGTCAACACAAGACCAGTAAAATTGGAATGACAATTTTTGCACTTCCCTAGCTCAAGATATGCATTTTACAAGATGGAAACAAATTTAAAAGCACTTATCTAGCTCAATTTAATTCCCCTAGAAAATATCCCAAACAGTAGGTTTCATATTTTTATAAAATAGTACACTTTATAAATAATACAACAAAATTTGGATCACTCAATTTGGACACTCCTAGCCCTAGATATGAATTTTTGAAGTTTGCTACAAAATCTGGAATAATAAATAAAGAAAATCAAACTTCAAATCGAGCTTAGCTGCTAGGTGCACCTAGTTCATATACCCCGTTGTGACTGACGTGCGCGCCCTAGGATTGAACTGACCCCACAGGTCTTTGGTGGTTGACCGGTGAAAAGATCACCGATGGCGAGGTCTTCGGTGGTAGTGTCACCACCACTACACTCGTCTCTTCGTTCCCCGTTGACTGGTACACTCGGTTGGCTCAGAGACTCACCGGAGCTAGCTCAACAGAGGTTATGGTGGCTCGGCAGCGATGTGCGGTGGTGCACCAGCTATCTCTAGCCATGGCGAGCTCGGATGGGCTCGGCTACACCTCTACTAGGACCTAGCAGAGACCTAGGGTTTGGATTGGGGCTTACGAGGGCGCCAGTGAGGCACGTCCGCATGCACGGCGCCACAGCGGCGCGAGCACGACTTTGGCATGGCGGCATTTTGCTCTGACGTGGCTGGCGTTAGCCCTAAGCTCTTGCCTCGAACTAGACCTAGCTCTAACCTAACCCTAACACGAGAAGAGAGAAGACGTGAGGGCTTCGGTGAGCACGACCACGGTGAGCTCGAGCTCAGCGACGCCAATGGCATTCGCTGTGACGTCACAGCCTGAGGGCCCTCACCTTGGTTCGAAAGGTGATGTTAGTGGGTCGACAAAGTGGAGCAAGGCATGGTGGAGCTATGGGTGTGAGGGATTAAGTGGTGGTGCTATGGCAGTGATGTATTCATTAGCAAGGACGCGGCAGTGGCGGTGCATCTCGGCGTTGGTCGTGGCGAGGGCGAGAGTGAGCGAGAGAAGTGGGTGAGAGCGAGAATGAGTAGCAACAGTAGTAGCGCGTCGCCCTCTTCTCCCCCTTCTGGCCCAACTAGGCAGGCTAACGCCAGCGTACGGCCACCACACGGCACGCACGGCCTGTGCTGGTCGGCCACGACACGCGCGGCAAGGCCGGTTTTAGTTCGGATGAAATCGCCTAAAACTTGATTTTCTCTCCACCATAACTCCTAATCCATGGTGAATTCGTGGAAACTGTATTAGTGAAAGTTGTAGAGCTATGTGAGATCTCCAACTTTGCTTTAGGTAGTAACATCTAATTCATCATGGTTAGCAAGTTACAAAGCTCCAAAGTGGGGCACTTGAAACTAAAATCAGCATTTTGGACTTAGCAAAATTTATAAGTCTAGAAACATCATTTTGTTGATTCTTGTGAGCCCTATTTGACCATGTTAGGCATTGAATTAGCTCATGACCCTGAAATAAAGTTTGTTCCACATAAGATAAGCTACAACTTTTATTATGGGTGCACTACCATGCAAACACTCTATGCTATAGTTCAACTTTGGTCAAAGTAGGATCATGAAAAATGACATTTTGAGTAATCTGGGACTTAGAAGCAAAATTGGCCCATGTCATGAATACAAACATTGTTCCATTTACCATCCTAGACATGTCTAAGGTGTTTTTGTGACCTCACAACCATCTCTTGCATTGGTCACACATGATCACAAGCATATGCATGTATATAATCAACATCACATGTGATAATATGTAAAGAATAAGATGAAATTCCATATGCTCATGCTCATGAATGCTTGGATGATGCTTGTGCTTATGAAATGCAAGTGACAAATGCAATGCTTAACACTAGGGTGTTACATCCCCTCCCCCTTATAGAAATCTCATCCTGAGATTTGAAAGACCTACCATTTTTTATAGAAAGTTGGATAAACCTCTCATAGATAATCTTCCTATTTCCCACGTAGCATCTTGCTCACTATGATTATTCCACATCACTTTGTGAAACTTGATCACGCAATTTTGAGTTACTCTATCCCTGCTATCTATAATTTGCACCGGCTTCTCTTCATAGGCTAGATCCGATTTTAACTTGATATCTCTAACCTCCACTCTTTCTTCTAGAACACGTAAGCATTTCTTTAATTGGGATACATGAAAACATTGAAGATAGCCCTCATTTCTAGGAGGTAACTAGATCTTGTAGGCTACTCTTCCGCTTTTCTCAATGATTGGATATGGACCTACATATCTAGGTGCAAGCTTTCTTTTCACACCAAACCGTTGTACCTTTTTCATTGGTGACACTTTTAGGTATACATAATCACCTACTTCAAATTCAATGGGTCTTCTTCTCTTGTCCGCATAACTCTTCTGCCTTGATTGAGCGGCTTCTATATGTTGTTGAATGATATGCACCTGCTCTTCAGCCTCTTTGACAAAATCAATACCATAGTATCTTCTTTCTCTGGGTTCAACCCAATTCAAAGGAGTTCTACATTTATGGCCATACAAAGCTTCAAAAGGAGCCATCTTAATACTCTCTTGATAACTATTGTTGTAGGAAAACTCAGCTAAAGGTAGCCACTTTTCCCATGAACCCTTTGAAGAGATGACACAAGCTCTCAACATGTCTTCCAATATTTGATTTACACGTTCAGTTTGCCTGGAGGTCTGAGGGTGATAGGCAGAACTTCTGACTAAGTTGGTGCCTAACATCTTGTGCAAATGTTCCCAAAAACGAGCAGTGAACTGAGGCCCTCTGTCAAACACAATGGTTCTTGGCACACCATGTAGACGTACTATGTGGGAGAAATACAACTCAGCATACTCATGCGGTCGGTAGTCGGTTCTGACTGGAATGAAATGTGCAGACTTGGTTAGGCGATCCACAATCACCCATATGGAATCAAAATTCTTATGAGTAGGTGGAAGTCCAACAATAAAATCCATGCTAACTTCTTCCCACTTCCAACCTAGAACAGACAGTGGTTGAAGCAGTCTAGTAGGTTTCAAATGAACAGCCTTGACTCAGCAACAATTATCACATCTAGCAACATAAGCTGCAATTTCCTTCTTCATTTTGGTCCACCAAAAATGGGTCTTCAAGTCCTGATACATTTTACTACTACCCAGATGAATGGACAGTTTAGAAGAGTGAGCCTCACCTAAGATCTAGGTTTCTAAGTTCCTTATCCTTTGGCACTACCAGTCTATCTTTAAACCATAGAACACCATTCTCATCTATCCTGAAATGCTTAGTCTCTTGCTCTTTCATCTTTCTTTTGATGTGGAACACACCCGATCGGTCTTCTGAAGCTCGATGATCTTGCTCTCAAGAGAACAACTGATCATAATATTGTGCAGCACTAGCAGGATGTAACAAATTGAAGCCATCTTCTAACAGAGAATTGCAATGAGACTTTCTGCTCAAAGCGTCTGCAACAACATTCGCTTTGCCTAGGATGATAATGTACTTCTAAATTGTAATCTTTGATCAATTCTAGCCATCTTCTCTATCTCATATTCAATTCGGGTTGAGTGAAGATATACTTAAGACTCTTATGATCTAGTGTAAATATGACACACATTGCCAAGCAAATAGTGTCTCCAAATCTTCAATGCATGGACAACCGCTGCTAATTCTAAGTCATGGGTTGGGTAATTGACTTCATGCTTCCTTCAGCTGACATGAGGCATAAGCAATGACTCGGCCTTCCTGCATAAGAACACATCCCAAACCGGTACCTGATGCATCACAAAACACATCAAAAGGTTTCTCGATATCAGGTTGTGCCAAAATAGGAGCTGAAGTCAACAAAGTCCATAAAGTGTGAAAAGCAGCCTCACACTCTAGAGTCCACACAAACTTCTCATCTTTCTAAAGCAATCTTGTCATTGGCTTGGCGATTTTGGAGAAGTCCAGAATGAACCGATGGTAGTAACCTGCTAAACCAAGAAAACTCCAAACTTTGTGAACTGAAGTCGGGGCCTTCCAATCCATAACTTCTTGCACCTTAGAGGGGTCTACAGAGATCCCATTTTCTGATAGCACGTGCCCTAGAAAAGGTACCTTCCGAAGCCAAAACTCACACTTGCTAAACTTAGCATACAACTTATGTTCTCTTAGCCTGGTTAGAACAACTCTTAGGTGCTCTACGTGATCCTCCTCATTTTCTGAATAGACCAGAATGTCATCGATGAACACAACCATGAACTTATCTAGCTCGGGCATGAACACCGAATTCATCAAATACATGAAATATGTAGGAGCATTTGTCTAGCCCAAAGGACATGACCAAATACTCATACAGGCCATACCTAGTGGAGAAAGCAGTCTTAGGTATATCTTCTAGCCTGATTTTAATCTGATGGTAACCAAATCTCAAATCGATCTTGGAGAACACCTTAGCCCTTGACAACTGATCAAACAAGATATCAATTTGAGGCAAAGGATACTTGTTCTTGACCGTTATGGTATTAAGTGGTCGGTAGTCCACACACATCCGCAAGGATTTGTCTTTCTTCTTCACAAATAAGGAGGGACAACCCCATGGAGATGAGCTAGGTCGAATGAGACCTTTCTCTAAAAGCTCTTGCAATTGAACCTTAAGCTCGGCTAGCTCATTTGGTGGCATTCTATATGGCCTCAGAGAGATGGGTCCTATACCCAGTAATAACTCAATCTTAAACTCTACATCCTTATCGAGTGGCAATCCTAGGAAATTCATCTGGAAACACATCTAAAAACAACATACCACCAGGAATATCAAGGAGGGTCATGGTCTGAATAGCATGGGCTAAGTTTTGGAGATCAAAACTACTAGGAAGTGGCACTAGGAAAGCATTATTACTCTAGGGTTCCCTCAACATGATGGTTCTAGTCGAAGTGTCAATGAGAACTCCATGGCCACTCATCCATTTCATACCCAAGATTACATCTATCCCCAACCTTGGCAATACTACAAGATCTGAGGTATACTTTTGGTTGCTTATTGAGATGTGCATATCTTTGACTATCTGGTTGGTAGAGATATTATTTCTGGCTATGCTTATGCAATAACCACCCTTATCTATAGTAACTACCCCCTAATCATGCTTGGATGCAAATGTTTGACTCATAAATGAATGTGAAGCTCTAGAATCAAACAAAACAACTATGGGGTGCTGGTTCACAAGAAACGTGCCTGCAGTAACAACTTCACCAAAAGGGATCTCTTCTAGGGTGGTATAGTGCACGTGTCCCTAACATGCATTTGGATTACCCTACTTCTAGTTGTTGTTCTTCTTGGGATAGGGGCAATTTCTTGCCCAATGGCTAGGCTTGTTGCAGTTCCAGCATGGCATGTTGTTAGGTGGAACACTAGAGCTTTCTTGTCCTGTGCTTCCCTTTGATAGAGCAACAGAAAAGGCCTTGCAATACACTTTCTGGGTCTGATAGTACCTTCTTCTGAGGTGGTCTATACTTTGGAGCAGGTGGGCAAAACTGAGGTCTTGTAGCAATAGGAGCTTTTGACTGAGATGCACCTGCTTTATAAGCTCTCTTACAACTCTTAGATGCTGAATAGATGTTGTTTTGATTCTCTTGAGTTAAAGCATCACTAACAAACTCATTGAAAGTGGCACACTTGCTGTTAGCTAGAGTCTTGATCAGCTTTGGACTAAGCCCCCTCTTGAAACTAGCAATCTTCTTTGCATAAGTGTCAACAAACTCTATGACATACCTTGACAGATTGTTAAAGGCATGTAGATACTCAGTTAGGCTCTTGGTACTCTGTGTCAGCTTCATGAATTCTATATGCTTCATGCTCATAAGACCTAGGGGAATATAATGAACCCTAAATGCAGCCTTAAACTGGTTCTAGGTAATTTGAGCATTCTCAGGCAAAGTGGATCGATGATGACTCCACCACATGCCTATAGGCCCCTGCAGCTGGTGTGATGCATACTCTGCCTTCATGTGCTCTGTGACCCTTAAGAGATAGAACTTTTGTTCAATTGTATTAAGTCATTCATCTGCCTGCAATGGCTCCTCTGCTTCCTTAAAGATAGGAGGTTTGGTGTCAAGAAGGTCCTTAAAATCACTGAACTGGTTAGGTTCAGGCCCTTGGCGTTGGTCACTTCCCCATCCATGGTCGGCATTCTGCGCAAGACCACGCAACACTTCTCCCTAAGGAACATTGGGTTTCCATGAGCTGGGCCATCATCTCCACTGGCATGGGATGCGGTGGTGGTGGGAGGTCCTCATTATCATTGCCATGTGAACCACTGCCACCCGCATCATGTCCACCAACTCCCCTAAGGGTGCGCGTCATCTGTAGAATTACAACCATAAGTAATTATTGATGATGTCAGAAAAATTATAGAGGAATTATATAATTATGCCAAACTAAATTTATTGGAGAGAATTTACATTCATACAATAAAATAGAGGAATAATAATTCATTTCCACAACACAACATCACCAATTATATTACTTAGCGATCACACAATTTATTCCCGTACATGCCAAATACTTACCAGCACACAAACTGGACATTTATTAAGGTTCGACAACGACATGGATTAAACATGCAAGGTTCTAAGATTACATCAAAGGAGTACATCATGAGATCAAAACCTAAATTATGAGTTCATTACATAAAGATCAAAGATAGAGAGCTAGTGCATCTAGCTAGGTACTATAGCTAAGCTACGCCTCGGAGTGGTCACTGTCGATGTCGAACACATCATCACCATGGTCGTCCTCAAAAGGCTTGACCTCCTCCTCCTCCTTAGGCTCAGCCTCGGTGTCCACCGCCATGCCATCATCCTCAGCAATCAACACATTGGGATCTTCTTCCACCGCTGGAGCTGGAGGAAGAATTGGGTTCACCATGTTGTTGAGACGATGAGCATCTAGCTGAAGCTCCTCAATCTGGTGTATGAGTTCCTACTCTTTGCGATCAAACTCTATTGCCTACCTAGCAGCTTGAAACATAGTCTGAATTCTAGCTGCCTCCCTAGCCTCAGCAAGGCGAATGACCTCATCCCAATCAGCACGGACGTCCTATATCTCTACCCTAGCTACATCTCTTTCTACAACAGCATTCACCAACCAAACCCGACGAGCTTCCAAAGCTGTAATAGCATTATCGGTTTCCCACTGAGCCTTGCTAGCTGCCCTCCGATGCCTACGCACACACCCTCGTAGCTGGCATTGTGCGGCCTATGCTCGCTAGAGCTCTAGCATGCAGCTGACATAGCTGTCTTGGTGGGAGTAGAACATCTTTAGGATGGCGAACATAGTGCTCATAGCAGCACTAGAGCTCTTTGCTCGCTCATCATGGTCTCTCACCAGTGCATTGTCGCCTGACTGCAACCCAGCGGTCACCAACGGATCCACCCGGGGAAAGGTTCTGGCTAGACAGTTAACGAGCTCATCACCAAACTCCTGACAGATCTCACTCAGTGCCTCCAAAGCTACCCCACCTTCCTAAGGAGACTACCCATCTGACTCAATACTCCAACCTTGCCACTCTAGATTGTCTACATAGGAAGGAATGGTCACCCGCACATCATACCATGGCTGCCCCTCAGCTGCCATTTCCCTCCAGAAGTAGCAGGGTGGCTTAGTGTACCCAACTGAGTTTAGCACCCTCCATAGCAAGGTAGGAGTGCCAACCATAGCCAGGAACATGTCACTATGAGGTGGGGCACCTAGTGTTACCATCTGTAGCAAAGTGTACAACTCTTGTGAGAGGATATCATATGTGAGAAAAAATTTAATGAATGGGGTAAGCAATTATAAGGGAGGGAGGAATGCAAAAATGTAAATGCATGAGTGAACATGATGCATGCACATTCCATACGTCCTCACGAATCTTAGAAAAAATTAAAATTCTAATGACATACACGGTGTCATACATACGTTCTCTCAATATACGTAACTAATCGGGCTACACATTTCGCTGTTAGTGTACCTGCACAAGAATTTTATTTTAGCACAACCCAACAATTATATATGCCAAAATGTAAATCTAGGCTCTAGGTTGCAACTAAATACTTCCATATATATACCCATACATATACTTCCGTATCAAAGCTACCCGAAAGTAAATACGTGCCATTCATACATATAAATATGCATCTACTGCCATATCAAAGCTAACCCATAATTAAATACCTTAGTATATATATGGGACATATATATATCGCAGTACCAAAGCTACCTCTCCCCTTAGACTGCACTGCTCACCCTTGCGGTCTTGCCACTCTTACCTTGGGCGTAGAAGCAATTGATCCATACATTACCACTCAAGTGAATGGCATCCATACAATAGCACGCCGTATGGATGACGAAAGTAAAAACCCCCATGTTAGTACTTATTTAGCCACCTGATAGTCCTTAACTAGGGCATAAAGGATATGACCACTAGGCACACTCTAAATTTAAAATTCAGATTTTAACACACCTATATATATAGCTATAAGTTGTCAAACTGATTTTATAAAACAAAACCTTTGTTTTAAATACCCATATGACAAGTTTAGTGTTGAACCTTGCTCCGATGCCAGCTATAACAGAACCGTCCAATTTATAAGAGCACAAGTACAATAGCAATCACCGAAGCGATCAAACTATCATACTTGAGCCCATATAAACCCGGTAGTCCTGATGAAATCACGAAGGATCTCAAACCAACCAACATACAAACCAAGATCGTACATGATTCAACATAACAAGTCACATGTTACATCATAGTTCACAAATGGTTCACAAGTATCTCACATACATCGGAGTTCACATAGTTATTACAAACCAAGTTCAAATAGCGGAAGCAAAGTAGTTTGACATCAACATCACACTTAGTTCAAATACATGCTAGTACCACGGTCATTTCTAGCAAAAGCATAATAGAGAGGATAACTTAGGAGTACCATGCCCCATGGTTTAGTCCTCATCCATCGGCAGGATGAAGGCAGTTCTTACAGTACCCATGATACATCATATCATCTGCAACAAGAGGGAATAAACCCTGAGTACTGAGAATGTACTCAGCTAGACTTACCCATCGTAAACCATAAATAATATGACACCAAGGAGTATGCAAGGCTTTATCGGTGGAGTTAGCTTGACAACATTTTGCATAAAAGCTTAAGTAACATAACTTGGAGATTTAATATCTTTAGCATCAAATTGAATACCTATTCAATTAAGCATCTCTAGATTAGCACCTGTACTAGAGCAATCACGTGATTAAGCTAACAAGCATTAGTAACCATATTCGGTGTATTAATTTGAGCATCATCATAACCATCAAGTTTCATCAATTAATGTTACATTGCCGTAGCTCAGTCAAGTTCTCACTATTCGAGAGAGACAGTGACTTGAATTGATTCCAACTAGCTGGGGAGTTATTCCTAACACAAACCCACACTTTCCCCATCAAGGCCGCGGCGGGTCACCTTTGGTACAACTCTAGTATAGTCATGGGTCTGATCAGCACTGCACCCTCATGGATACTACCAGTCTACCAGGAAGTTTAGGCCTGGCCTGCCCTTGGACTCATGTCACTAGCTCCCCGCACATCCTTACTACCTCCAGTGTGTGCACTTTCACTTATCGGGTCCCAGCCTGAGTTGAGCTACTCGGCTTCGCGGTCAAAACGACTTATCTGGCCAACTAAGTTCTAGGCATGTGTTCAACATGACATGAGGACATATAGTGAATTAGTCCTTAACCAACATAGACGGGGATAAATAGGCACCAAGACCTCCATGCCTTGTTGCTTCTCTATCACAATCCCACCCGGTCTCCTTTTATTCATCAACACATGGTTATTTCCAAGATAGCACTTATAGCCATCCGTGACCAGATATCTACATATATCTTGCAGGTGACAGGAAATCACCTGACTTCTATCAAACTAAGCATGGCTAAGCATATATTCAAGCTTGGACCTACATAGGATTCAAGATATATTTGTCTGGACAAGGAAAGTATATGCAGCAAGTGGTTCCAATCAACCCTTAGTACTTAATGCATCAACATAAAAGGACTCTAGTTGATATTTAGAAAACATAGGAGGCTTAGAATGCTCCGGGGCTTGCCTTTCAGAAATGAGGAAGGTTGGTGATCAGGACACTTAGGAAGATCTTCCACTTTGACTCCTCCTTCTGCCTAAACCTCCTACTCCTAGGCTGCCTGCTGCTCCTCCTAACGCTCGGGTTTGAACTCAAGTAGCGTCACTCCTTTCGGGGAACCTATTGCATGCATATGCACAAATGAGTATCATGAATGCATAAGAGATGAGATGACCCGATCAAGTGTATACACATGAGCATGGTTATTCGCAAGATGTATGTTAAGTTTAACATTCGTTGACCAAGTAGATGTATAACTTTCTTCTAGTCGATCTTTACTGAGTAGGTGCATATCTCTTCGATAGTACAAGAAACATACACTCACCAAGTTCTAGTAACCTAAGGTAAAGTTGTTCATCATCAATAAGAGGCTTAGAACCTACAGCTAACAAATAATCTCAATTAGCCTAAGCATCTACACAAGCATCACATAAGACAAATAATTACAATTTGACTTATTTATTTCCTAGACTGTAAACAGTAGCTACTTATTTTGGCCATATCTAGAGTTTTACTCAACCAAATACTATGATCTTAGACTTTTTGGAAGCTTATAAAACTGCCTACAACTTTCTTATAGCCATCTCAAGATGATTCAATGGCTATCAAGGTCAAACAAAGCAATTTCCCAGATCTGTCCAGAAATTCTAGGGAATAAGCATTTCTAGAGACCAACTTCCAACAGCTATAACTCTCAAACTATTTAGCTTATTGCCATGAAAATTTGAGACAAGCAAGATAAGTAAATTATGTACAACTTTGTTATTGATAAGATTCACGGCAAACATCATTTTACCCATGCAATTTACTTAACAACAGAAATGGTCCAAAACAATCACTATAATTGAATTATAGAGCAATTAATATTTCACTACATACAAGAAATCAAATCTAGGCACAACCAATGGTACCAACAGTTCATAGACATCATATACACTTTAGAAAACATAATGTATAAGCCCAAATAAATTATTTAAATATCTTTATTAATTTATTTAGACACTAAGGTGAAATAAGGAACATATATCAAAATTGCACAGTAAATTCTAAGAAAATTACAGTAGCCTACATATGACCCCAAAACTCTACTGTATAAATTTCATGCCATTTAGATAAGTATAGTCATCTCTACCAAAATGACAAGTTGCATAGGCTTATTTTAGCAAAAAATAGTTGAGCCTAGTGAAAAGTGTCAAACAATAGATTTCATATTTTTCTTGCTTTCATCCTAGCACAATAACACTGTGTAAAAATTTGCATGAGATTTCATATTTTTCTTACTTTCATCCTAGCATAATAACACTGCGTAAAAATTTGCATGATCATAAGTTATGTATTTTACCCCATTTATTTTCACAAGAAACTAGCAATTAATCAAAGTTAAATAGGAAGACCATATTCCAAGTATACCTACTATAGGTTTAGCATTTTTCCTAGCTAGAACATGTCAACACAAGACCATTAAAATTGGAATGACAATTTTTGCACTTCCCTAGCTCAAGATATGCATTTTACAAGATGGAAACAAAATTAAAAGCACTTATCTAGCTCAATTTAATTCCCCTAGAAAAATATTCCAAATAGTAGGTTTCATATTTTTATAAAATAGTATACTTCATAAGGAATCCAACAAAATTTAGATCAATCAATTTGTCACTCCTAGCCTTAGATATGAATTTTTGAAGTTTGCTACAAAATCTAGAATAATAAATAAAGAAAATTAAACTTCAAATCGAGCTCAGTTGCTAGGTGCACCCGGTTCATACACCCTGCTATGACTGACATGCGGGCCCCAAGAGGCAACTGACCCCATAGGTCAGCCACACAGAAGCAGAGCGGCGGTTGACCGGTGAAAAGCTTGCCGACGGCGAGGTCTTCGGTGATAGCGTCACCATCACTACACACGTCTCTTCGTTCCGCGTCGACTAGTACCCTCGGTTGGCTCATAAACTCACCGGAGCTAGCTCAATAGCGGCAATGGCGGCTCGACAGCGATGCACGGCGGCACACCATCTATCTCTGGCCACGGTGAGCTCGGACAGGCACGACTACACCTCTACTGGGACCTAGCGGAGACCTAGTGTTTGGATTAGGGCTTATGAGGGCGCTGGGGAGGCATGGCTATGTGCATGGCGGCATGGCAGCATGAGCACGATGGTGGCACAGTGGCATTTTGCTCTGACGAGGCCGGCATCAGCCTTAAGATCTTGCCTCGAGCTAGACCTAGCTCTAACCTAACCCTAACATGAGAAGAGAGAAGACACGAGGGCTTTAGTGGGCATGACCAGGGTGAGCTCAAGCTCAGAGGCCCCAATGTCATTCGCGGTGATGTCTTGGCCCAAGGGCCTTCACCTTGGATCGAAAGGCAATGTTAGCGGGTCGGCAAGGTGGCGCAAGGCACAGTGGAGCTGTGGATGTGAGGGATTGAGCGATGGTGCTACGACGGCGACGTATTCATCGGTGAGGGTCCAGCGGTGGTGGTGCGGCTCGGCGTTGGTCGTGGCGAGCGTGAGAGCGAGCGAGAGAAGTGGGTGAGAGCGAGAATGAGCAACAGTAGTAGCGCGTCGCCCTCTTCTCCCCTTCCGACCCGACCAGGCGGGCCAATGTCGGTGTATGGCCACCATGCGGCGTGCATGGCCTATGCTAGTTGCCCATGATGTGCGCGGCAAGGCCGGTTTCAGTTCGGATGAAACCGCCAGAAACTCGATTTTCTCTCCACCATAACTCCTAATCCATTTTGAATCAGTGGAAACTGTATTAGTGAAAGTTGTAGAGCTATGTGAGATCTCCAACTTTGCTTTAGGGAGTAACACCTAATTCATCATGGTTAGCAAGTTACAAAACTCCAAAGTGGTGCACTTGAAACTGAAATCAGAATTTTGGACTTAGCAAAATTTATAAGTCTAGAAACAGCATTTTGTTGATTCTTGTGAGCCCTATTTGACCATGTTAGGCACTGTATGAGCTCAAGACCCTTAAATAAAGTTTGTTCCACATAAGATAAGCTACAACTTTTATTAAGGTTGCACTACCATGCAAACACTCTATGCTATAGTTCAACTTTGGTCAAAGTAGGATAATGAAAAATGACATTTTGAGTAAACTAGGACTTAGAAGCAAAATTGGCCCATGTCATGAATACAAACATTGTTCCATTTACCATTCGAGACATGTTTAAGGTGTTTTTGTGACCTCACAACCAGCTTTTGCATTGGTCACACATGATCACAAGCATATGAATGTATATAATCAACATCACATGTGATAATATGTAAAGAATAAGATGAAATTCATATGCTCATGCTCATAAATGCTTGGATGATGCTTGTGCTCATGAAATGCAAGTGCCAAATGCAATGCTTAACACTAGGGTGTTATAGGAATAGCCCAAAAGAATGAGGTGAAGGGCAGGACATGAAAAGCAATAGGCGGAGAACATGTAATATCTGAGCCCTCTTTTCTCACTTCTTTAGTTTCTTGCACGACCTTCTCCTGCATCATATGCAAGCGGTCACTATTAAGCCACATAGTGACCAAGGAAGCAGTGACCCCTTGAGTCCACACGTAGAGCGACTCGATGTGTCCACGACTCTGCGTCGTGGATAGGAATACAACCTTTTGATCGGTCCTTAGAAGGGCTTGAGGCCAAAAAAGGGATAGGGGCAGGGACAAGATGGGCCCCCGAGGCTCTAATCGATGGTGTGGAGCCACATGACCATCTCTCCCTGTGTTCAAGTCATCCACTTTGAAGTCTCTTGAGTTGACCCCCTCTGGGGGGAGGCATCTTGCCCTCTGGCCATTGAGGAGGCGATTGGGGACCAACGGGATTGATGGCTGATGGTCTATGGGATGTCTCACGTGAGGTGTGGCAGAGCCTCATAAATTATAGGGCCCCACATGCACCTATCACTGTCCAATGACCTCTGATGACTATGCATATGTTCCCGGTAACTTAAGAACCCTGAATCATCCATGATTATCTGAGTAGGATCCCATTACAGAGTCATTGTAGTATTACAACAGTTTATTCATTAATATACATCAAAGTGAAATAGCGGAAGTCTTACAATAACTTAGTTACAAAATAGTTGTTTCACAAACTAAGTATGATTATTATTACAAACCATAATAGTAGTGGAGTGGCATTAGTATCATAAACATAACACACAATGAAAGTGCCCTACCCAAGGGTCACACATTTACTTATCATCTTCAATTTGAACAACCATCATGCAGCATGGTCCTAGGCAGACCTGCACATGAGGCTCACCAACAACAATGGTCAGCGAACCCTGAGTACAAAAGTACTCAACAAGACTTAACCAGAATAAAACTAATAAAACTCAGGAATGCAGGCTTAGGGTTTCAAGGTATGGCTTTAGCAATAATCAAAATTCTTTTGCGTAAAAGCTTTCTAACAAGATTATTTTATTCAACATTTAAATCTGTCTAAAAATCATATATGAATCTGCCATGATCTGTATTGAGATCATGAACTTCATATCAAACCCTTTCTCAAAACTTCCTCAAGTTTCAGTTATTAACTACGATGATGAACAGTGAGTTGAGTCTCCATAACCGAGGAGCAACGACGATTTAAACCAATTATAACCTAGCTGGGGATTCCCAGCCACACGACATATGCAGGTCCCCGACCTACATATACCAACCTACCCTCAGATCCTCTAAAACAAGAACGGGTCTGCGCCACCCGAGAATACAATACTCCACCAATCCAGCCCATTGCCACGTGGGTATACGCTACTCTCACCATCTCTCCACTCCCAGTGCACAAGTAGCCATTCTTGTAATAGAATAGCCAAGTTAAGGCTTACCGGAGTATGTGATCGGTACTACAAAGTCTCACCTCATGCAATTCAACAACGGACGTGTCTTAATCAACACAGGCGGAAAGAACCCGCTCACAAGACCTCCATGTCTTGTGGCTCCCATACACCGAGTCCGCCCGGTCTAGATTTATTACTCCACATACTCATATCTCATGATCACATAAATAACCAGTCATATCCAAGAAACCATTTATATCTCGCAGGTGAGCGGTGATCACCCGACTTTTATCGTTCTAAGCATGGCTAAGCATAAAATAAGCATTCTCGGATTGAAACGGGTAACAAGGTTGATATTGAAAAACAAGGTTGGTAATGCACCAATTAGGTTTTCACTCAACTCCTAATCACTTAATGCAGTATAGAAAAGCAAAAGCGATAAAAATTTGCAAAACACAAGGTAGGTTTAAATGCATCCGGGGCTTGCCTTGATTGTCGGAATAGTCAGGTTCCAGAGACGTTCCACACATATCAAATCCGACCTCAACAGACGGATTAACTTCCTCAACAACTTGATTGACTATCACGTTTTCACTTTCGTTCACTACACGTAGTAACAATGCCATGTTGAATATGATGCGCGATATGAAACATGACGCTTGACAATGGATGCCAAAATTAATAACTTGAATACAACTTTCCTTCGCGGTTTAGTTGCAAACCAACAACTACTAAACATTTTCATAAACTCAAACACTTACTTTAAGTATCAAGAATTATTTTATATTAATGACCCAAGGTCATCACTCAATCCAAAATTCAAACAAAACCTAAGTCATTAAGGTTTACTATTTGCTTTTATGAATTAATTATTTAATTCAAAATTATGAAATAAATCAACTTCTTCCAAATGAGCTCAAAATTTTTGTGAAGACTCATCACATGATAGCTAAGTGGCAAAACAATTTTCATAATTTTTGGATAATTATTTAAGCCTAAAAAATCATGGAAACCCATTTATTAATTAATTAGAGCAATTTTATCACATTCAAAATGTCCTAAAATCAACATTTAATATTTTTCCTAAATATCTTACATCATAGAGAGGTCATACAAAAAATTTCATAAATTTTGGAGCTCTAATTAATTCTATACAAAAATAACAAATCATAGCACTATTCATTCAAATCTGCAAAAAAATGAAAAATCCATTTTGAAATAACGGTCACTGACATCGGGTCCCACATGTCAGCACCGTTCCCCGTACTCAATAGCGACGACCGCGGATTTGACCGCCGGTATCTCGCCGCCGGTGAGGTCTCTGGCCACGGCGAAGGTACCAACACATTCCCCACATCACAACGCATCGATTGAAGGTACTAGCTAGACCAATTACGACGAGTTTCGAGCTTGATGCCGGCCATGGCGGCCACAACAGCGCGGCTGTGCTACACCAGCGAAAAAAGGCCAGTAGCAGTTAAACAAAATGCTTGGGAAGAACCAAGAGCTCACCCCAAACACGCTCGAGCAGAAAGATGGACCGGAGGAGCAACGGAGAAGCGAGTCGACGATCACCGCAGACACGGCGGCGCAAGCTACATCGATGGCGGTGTTTCGGTGACTGCAGTGGACGAAATGGTCACCCAACAAAGCACAAAGCATCATCGCAACATGGTGAAGCTGAAGGTATGCTTAGCAAGGGCAGGGACAGACCGTAGAGCGCTGGCCACGGTGACGCGCACTCGACGGCGATGCTGCCGGTCGCGAGGAAGAAAGGCACGCACAACGTTTTCTCAGCGGAGTCAAGCTTCAAGGACTGGTCGGCTAGGTGCACAAGGAGCAGGTCGAACTGTGATGGACTTTGCTATGACTGGTATGCGCTATGGAGATGGCACAAGCTCTATGGAGTTGAGCGGCGACGTCGGGAAAAGCAGAGGAAGGAAAACGGAGATGAACGACGATGGTGTAGGCCTTATAGCATGGCTCCAAAGCAAGAAGCCATGCAGCAACCTTCTCCACACCAGCACGAAACCGAAGGTGGCCACGAGCACGCCTGGAAGCCAGAGGAAGCTCGCCGTCGGTGAGGTGTCGCCCGAAGACACTGTCCACAATAATTACCGAATTGCCACTCGTCTAATTTCGCAAATTACTCCCAAATTTGTATGGTAACTCAAAAATCTCCAAAAATAAAAGTTGTTCCAAATTTAAAGTTCTACAACTTTTCTTTAAAAACCATACTCTAATTCAGTCTACATTTTGAAATGCAAGTTTAAAATCAAAAGGGGACACTTTGAGAACATATCGCCTTTTAAATTACTTCAATTTTTATATAACAACTTTGAAAACCCCAAAAACCAACTTTGTACACCTTGACAAGCTCTACACTTTTGCTTTTAAGCTCAACCCCAAATTGTGCTTAGATTTTGAAATGGGGTTTTCCAGGGTAAAATTAAATGCTGAAATTAGGGTTTTCGGAAATCTAATACAAAAGTTTTGAACTTGATTCAATCCACACAAGTCAACACATATAACATAACAGAAAACTTGTTTTAGTGGATACATATCAAAATTTTCACTAACACCAAAATGATGTGCAATGCATATGATGACATGGCAGGTTTTAGTATTTAAAACACCCAAGGTGTTACAATCTTTCCCCCTAAAAGAAATCTTGTCCCATGATTTAAAGTCCGAGGGTAAGTAATGGAAAAGGAAATGTGTCAAGCAAAAACATTCCAAACTTAACCATAAAATAGCTCAGGTCCTTTTACAAAACATGGTTCATAACAATAGAGCACAACTAACATTATTCTATATTGACGCAAGAAACTCTAGAAACTGTTCCAGCAAATAATCTTCGGATTCCCATTTAGCTTCTTCAGAATGTTGGTTCCATTGTATCTTGTAGAATTTGATTGTCCTCCTTTGAGTGACATGGTCTTTCTAATCTAGAACTCAGATAGGATATTCAGAATAGGTCGAATCAGGTTCAAGTTCAACTCCTTCAACCTCAACATTCTGATCAGGCACTCGAAGACATTTCTTTAACTGAGAAACATGGAACACATCGTGTACAGCCGAGAGATGTTCTGGTAACTTCAAGCGATATGCCACCTTTCCATACCTTTCCAATATTTGAAATGGTCCAATATAATGAGGTGCTAACTTGCCCTTAACACCGAAATGGGTAACTCCCTTCATTGGTGATACCTTCAGATATACAAATTCTCCCTTGTTAAACACCAATGGTCTACGTCGTTTATCCGCATAACTCTTTTGTTGGGACTGAGCTATCTTTAAATTACTTTGTATGTGCCTAACCTTCTCTTCTATTTCTTTCACAAGGTCAACTCCAAAGAATCATCTTTCCCTAGGTTCAGACCAATTTAGCGATGTTCTACATCTACGACCATAGAGTGCTTCAAACGGAGCCATCTTAATGCTCTCTTGATAACTATTGTTGTATGAGAACTCAGCCAAAGGCAAACATTCATCCCACTTATTAGAATAGTTAAGGACACAACACCTTAACATATCTTCAAGTACTTGATTTACTCTTTCAGTCTGACCATCAGTCTGTGGATGATAAGCGGTACTATATAGAAGTTTGGTACCCAACGAAGCATGCAATTATTTCCAAAAGTTGGAGACAAACTGTGTACCTCTATCTGACACAATGGTCTTTGGTATACCATGTAAGCTTATGATACGTGCTAAATACATCTTGGCATATTGGATAGTAGGATATATACTCTTGACTGGAAGAAAATGTGCTGATTTAGTTAGTCGATCTACAATAACCCATATTGAGTCAAAACCTTTAGATGTCTTGGGTAGACCGACGATAAAGTCCATACTAATATCCTCCCACTTCCAAGATGGAATAGGCAATGGCTGTAACTCTCCAGCAGATCTCAAATGTATAACTTTTACTTTTTGACAAGTATCACACGTTATATATCAAGCAATCTCTATCTTCATTTTGGTCCACCAAAATCTCTGTTTCAAGTCGTGGTACATTTTATTACTTCCCGGATGAATAGAGAACCTGGTGGTATGTGCCTCTTCAAGAATTGACTGTCGTAACTCAGGAACCTTTGGTACCACTAAACGATTCTTGAACCATAGCACACCTGCATCATCTATTCTGAAGCATTCTACTTTCCCCTTCCTGACTCTTTCTTTGATATGGGTTATACCCTTGTTTTCTTTTTGAGCAGCAATAATTTGGTCTTGAATAGTTGATTCAACAATTATATTGGTCAAACTACCTTGTTGAATTATCTCTATTTCAACTTCTCCATCTCTTGACATAAAATCAGATCCATTATTTTTACTGCCAGACAATTGCAATGACTCTTATGACTAAGTGCATCTGCAACCATATTTGCCTTACCAGGATGGTAATGCACCTCCAAGTCATAATCTTTAATCAATTCTAACCATCTTCTTTGCCGCATATTCAATTCCGATTGAGTAAAGATATACTTTAAACTTTTGTGATCTGTATAAATATGGCAAGTATTACCAAGCAGGTAATGCCACCAATTCTTCAAAGCATGGACAACTGCTGCTAACTCCAGATCATGAGTTGGATAATGTTCTTCATGTTGCTTAAGTTGTCTAGAAGCATAGGCAATGACTCAGCCTTCTTGCATCAGTACACACCCAATACCAATACCAGAAGCATCACAATAAACATCGAACGACTTCTTGATATCTGGCTGTGCTAACACTGGGGTAGTGGTTAATAATCTCTTCAAAGTCTGGAAAGCTTCTTCACATTCAGGTGACCAGACAAACTTACAATCTCGTGATGGACTTGGATATTCTAGAGAAATCTGGAATAAAACGACGATAATAACCCGCCATTCCCAAAAAACTCTGAACCTAATGAATAGTGGTTGGTGGCTTCTAATCTAGTACATCCTTAACTTTGCTTAGATCTACTGCAACTCCTTCAGCTGATAAGACATGCCCTAAAAACTATACTTCCTTTAGCCAAAAGTCACACTTACTGAACTTGGCATACAACTGATGTTCTCTTAGGCGGGTTAGAACAATTCTGAGATGTTCCGCATGTTCTTTCTTGTTCTTGGAATATACTAAGATGTCATCAATAAACACCACTACAAACTTGTCTAGCTCAGGCATGAATACTGAATTCATCAGATACATGAAATGAGTTAGGGCATTCATCAAACCAAAAGATATTACCAAGTATTCATATCATCCATATCTGGTGGTAAATGCTATTTTGGGAATATCTTTAGGCTTAATTTTGATTTGATGACAACCTAACCTCAAATCAATCTCGGAGAAAACTTTGGCTCCAGCCAGTTGATCAAAAAGTAAATCTATCCGAGGTAAGGGATATTTATTCTTAATGGTCACTTCATTCAATGGACGATAATCAACACACAATCTCAGGGTCTCATCTTTCTTTTTCACAAAAATTGTAGGACATCCCCAAGGTGATGAACTAGGTTGGATAAAGCCTTTATCAATTAACTCTTGCAACTGAGTCTTCAACTTGGCTAACTCCTTGGGGGCATCCTATAAGCTTTTCGAGAGATCAGAGCTGTTCTAGGTTTTAGATCTATGTTAAACTAAACATCCCTATCAGGTGGTAGATCAGGTAAATCTTCAGGAAAAACATCTAGAAATTCACCAACTACAGGGATATCTCTAATCTTCTTGACGGAAGTTGCACAAACTTTTTCCACTGATCTCTTCAAGGTTGGAAGTTGGATAAGAAGCTGAGAATTACTATCTAGCAAACTCAACCTTATTGTTCTATTCAAAGTATCTATAACAGCTTTATGCTGATACATCCAATTCATTCCCAAGATCACATCTATATCCTGATCTTATAGAATAATCATGGTGGTGGGAAAAATGTGCCCACACAGGTTTATAGGTACCTGGTATATCATTTCCTTAGTATACAGACGTCCCTCGGGTGACTGTATATAGAAATTTTCCTTTATTGCCCCAATTGGAATTTCATGCTTTATGACAAAGCTTCTATTAATGAATGTATGAGATATACCAGAATAAAAAAGCATAACTGCAGGATGATCGGCGACAGGAAACATACCCAGCATCATGGGTTCCCCTTCTAGAATCTCCCTAGCTTGAGTATAGAAAACCCACCCCGTCTTTTTCTCATCTTTGCCCTTCTGAGCATTTTGATTGTTGTTCTCGTTCTGAGCTTGACTCTGTTGTTGATTTCCAGGAGCCTTCTGAAAATTTGGATTATACTACTTAGGATACGGACATTCCCTAGTGAAATGACCTGACTTACCACAATTGAAACATGGGTAATTGTGGCCTTGTGGTGTTGGAGCATGAACACCAGAAACATTTGACTGCTGTGAGTTTGGATAAGTCACGGTAGGATGGACATTTGGTTGTTGACCGGCTTGGAACTACTACGGACGATAAGGAGGACGATAGTGATTCACTAGATGATAGATTATCTTATGTCTCTTTTGATTGTCACTGAAAGATCCAGATGGCACACTCTTTTTCTTCTTAATCTCCTTATGTTGCCGATATTTCTCCTCTAAAGCAATAGCAATGTTAACTACCTCATGATATGTGACATTGGTATAGGTAGTCATCATGGTCTGAAGTTTGGTATTAAGGCCCCGCATGAACCACTTCTTCTTCTTAGCATCTATGTTAACATGCTCATGTGCATACTGTGAAAGGTGATTGAACTTGCCCACATACTGCATGACTGTTTGATCACCTTGCTTTAAAGCAAGAAACTCATCAAGCTTCATGGCTATAACTCCATCCAAAATATAATGGGCACGGAAAGCAGTACGGAACTCTGTCCAAGTTAATTGAATACCCGCTGGTTGCATAGCCACAAGGTTTGCCCACCAAGCACCTACTGCACCTCTAAGCTATTAGGCAACAAAAATAGGCTTTTGAAACTCAGTACATGGAATGAGGTCAAACTTCTACTCCATGGTACGAAGCCAATCATTAGCTTCAAGTGGTTTGTCAGCCTTGGTAAATACTGGTGGTCGTGTATCCGTGAAGTCAACATACGTAGCTTCTTGCCTTTGATAATTATGATCACGGTTCCCTTGCATCATATTCTGATTGCTTTGAGCTAACTCCTAAAGCAACCGAGCATTATCTATAGTCACATTGACTAGTGCTATGATAGCATCAGCCAAATTTGGTGGAACTGGTGGTGGATTAGGAATACCATCCTCGTCTTGCGAAGAACCAGGAATATTCAAACCTCGAGTACGACGCATCTGTTCATGACAAACCAAACTTTACTCACAAACATTTATTGAACTACTAAAAGAGCTTGCTACAAACACATTACACAGGGCTCACTTATTTATACACAAGTCTAAACTTAAGCAAGACTACCCAACTAGAATAGAACTCAATATATTACAACTCTACTCTTCTCCTCGATCACCTCAAACCTCATGATCGGTATCCATTCCGAAAACATTTCTACCTTCATTATCACTTTCATTGACCATCACTACTTCTTCTGGATCTTCTTCTTCTTCCTCTTCAAGTTCATCATCATCTGCTCTGATGACACCTGGGTCCATTGCATCTGCCTGAGGTTCATGATTTGGATTTAGGAGATTGTTCAGCCTATGGACTTCTTCATGTAGATTGGTATAATATTCTTCTAAGTCTTCTACATAGAACTCTAACTCATGAGCTTAGGCTCTAGCTACATCTTCTCTATGCCAAGCTTCATTTCTTCCTTTCACCATATGAACTAACATACGCTCATAGTTCTTATGAGCGGTGGTGAGACACCTCAATTGATCCTGTAGCTTGCCCACCTAGATGGGATCCAAGGCCCTATCTCTAGTAGCCTGTGCTAACTCTACTGAAAGCCTCTGTACCTCAGCCTAGGGATCAGGCCTAAAGCTACTACTACTAGCACTGTCACTCCTAGGGGCAAGCTGGTGATGAGGAACTCCTTTGGGTCCAACTGACTTATGGGGCGTTATCTTGGTATGAGCCATACTGTAGAAAGCAAGATTTCAAAACAGTAAGATGATCTGATAAAAGTCTAAAGAGCAGCAAGGATGGATTACACAACTCAACCTAGACTCACTACTCAACCCAGACTCAGAGGGAAAGTCAGTAACAAGTGGATTAATCATATGCATGAATCATCCATACGAAACTTAAACACCAAAGCTCATATTGTACATAAATAATAGTTCTTGTTATATAGGGCATAATATTATTACTACTCCACCATACAAAACCTTTAAATCAAATAAGGAATGGCGAGAATGAATTAAGATAAGTCAGAAGCAATTTGGACCAAATTACATATTAACTTTATTTGTCCCAAACCATTTTGAAGTTTTGTAAAACAATACTAAAAAACTTTGTAATGATCTCTCTGATACCATTCTGTGGTAGAACCTCCTAAATTATAGGGCCCACATGCACCTGTCACTGTCCAATGACCTCTGACGACTATGCATATGTTCCCGGTAACTTAAGAAGACTATCGGGTGTCCTTGGAGAACCCCGAATCATCCACGATTTTCCAACCAGGATCCCATTATAGAGTCATTGTAGTATTACAACAGTTTATTCATTAATATACATTAGAGTGAAATAGCAGAAGTCTTACAATAACTTAGTTACGAAACAGTTGTTTCACAAACTAAGTACGATTATTATTACAAACCATAGTAGTAGTGGAGTGGCATTAGTATCATAAACATAACACACAACGAAAGTGCCCTACCCAAGGGCCGCACATTTACTTATCATCTTCAATTTGAACAACCGTCATGCAGCATGGTCCTAGGCAGACCTGCGCTTGAGGCTCACCTGCAACAAGGGTCAACGAACCCTGAGTACAAAAGTACTCAACAATACTTAACTGGAATAAAACTGATAAAACTCAGGAATGCAGGCTCAGGGTTTCAAGGTATGGCTTTAGCAATAATCAAAATTCTTTTGCATAAAAGCTTTCTAACAAGATTCTTTTATTCAACATTTAAATCTATCTCAAAATCATATATGAATCTACCATGATCTGTATTGAGATCATGAACTTCATATCAAACCCTTTCTCAAAACTTCCTCAAGTTTTAGTTATTAACTACGATGATGAACTGTGAGTTGAGTCTCCATAACAGAGGAGCAACGACGATTCAAACCGATTATAACCCAGCTGGGGATTCCCAACCACACGACATATGTAGGTCCTCGGCCTACATATACCAACCTGCCCTCAGATCCTCTACAAAAAGAACGGGTCCGCACCACCCGAGAATACAGTACTCCACTAATCCAGCCCATTGCCATGTGGGTACACGCTACTCTCGCCATCTCTCCACTCCTAGTGCGCGAGTAGCCATTCTCGTAATAGAATAGCCAAGTTAAGGCTTACCAGAGTATGTGATCGGTACTACAAAGTCTCACCTCATGCAATTCAACAACGGACGTGTCTTAATCGACACAGGCGGAAAGAACCCGCTCATAAGACCTCCATGTCTTGTGGCTCCCATACACTGAGTCCGCCCGGTCTAGATTTATTACTCCACATACTCTTATCTCATGATCACATAAATAACTAGTTGTATCCAAGAAACCATTTATATCTCGCAGGTGAGCAGTGATCACCTGACTTTTATCGTTCTAAGCATGGCTAAGCATAAAATAAGCATTCTCGGATTGAAACGGGTAACAAGGTTGATATTGAAAAACAAGGTTGGTAATGCACCAATTAGGTTTTCACTCAACTCCTAATCACTTAATGCAGTATAGAAAAGCAAAAGCGATAAAAATTTGTAAAACACAAGGTAGGTTTAAATGCATCCAGGGCTTGCCTTGATTGTCGGAATAGTCAGGTTCCAGAGACGTTCCACAGATATCAAATCTGACCTCAATAGATAGATTAACTTCCTCAACAACTTGATTGACTATCATGTTTTCGCTTTCGTTCACTACACGTAGTAACAATGCCATGTTTAATATGATGCGCGATATGAAACATGATGCTTGACAATGGATGCAAAAATTAATAACATGAATACAACTTTCCTTCACGGTACAGTTGCAAACCAACAACTACTAAACATTTTCATAAACTCAAACACTTACTTTAAGTTTCAAGAATTATTTTATATTAATGACCCAAGGTCATCACTCAATCCAAAATTCAAACAAAACCTAAGTCATTAAGGTTTACTATTTGCTTTTATGAATTAATTGTTTAATGTAAAATTATGAAATAAATCAACTTCTTCCAAATGAGCTCAAAATTTTTGTGAAGACTCATCACATGATAACTAAGTGGAAAAACAATTTTTATAATTTTTGGATAATTATTTAAGCCTAAAAATCATGGAAACCCATTTATTAATTAATTAGAGAAATTTGTATGATATTCAAAATGTATTGAAATCAACATTTAATATTTTTCCTAAATAGTTTACATCACAGAGAGGTCACAAAAAAATTTTCATAATTTTTGGAGCTCTAATTAATTCTATACAAAAATAACAAATCATAGCACTATTCATTCAATTCTGCAAAAAAAAGAAAAATCCATTTTCAAATAACGGTCACTGACATTGGGTCCCACATGTCAGCACCGTTCCCCGCGCTCAACAGTGACGACCGCGGATTTGACTGCCGGTATCTCGCCGCCGGTGAGGTCTCCGGCCACGGCGAAGGTACCAACACATTCCCCACATCACAACACATCGATTGAAAGTAGTAGCTAGACCAATTACGGCGAGTTTCGAGCTTGACGCCGGCCATGGCGGCTACGCTACACCGGTGAAACAAGGCCGGTAGCAGTAAAACAAAACGCTTGGGAAGAACCAAGAGCTCACCCCAAACACATTCGAGCAGAAAGATGGACCGGAGGAGCAACGGAGAAGCGAGTCGACGATCACCGCAGACACGGTGGCGCAAGCTACGTCGACGGCGGTGTTACGGTGACTGCAGTGGATGAAATGGTCACCCAACAAAGCACAAAGCATCATGGCAACATGGCGAAGCTGAAGGTATGCTTAGCAAGGGCAGGGATAGACAGTAGAGCGCTAGCCACGGTGACGCGCACTCGACGGCGATGCTGCCGGCCGCGAGGAAGAAAGGCACGCACAATGTTTTCTTAGCGAAGTCAAGCTTCAAGGACTGGTCGGCTAGGTGCGCAAGGAGCAGGTGGAGCTATGATGGGCTTTGCTATGACTGGTATGCGCTATGGAGACGGCACAAGCTCAATGGAGTTGAGCGGCGACGTAGGGAAAAGCAGAGGAAGGAAAACGGAGATGAACGACGACGGTGTAGGCCTTATAGCACGGCTCAGAAGCAAGAAAAAGCCATGCAGCAGCCTTCTCCACACTAGCACAGAACCGAAGGTGGCCACGAGCACGCCTAGAAGCCAGAGGAAGCTCACCGACGGTGAGGTGTCGCCCGAAGACACTGTTCACAATAATTACCGAATTGCCACTCGTCTAATTTCCCAAATTACTCCCAAATTTGTATGGTAACTCAAAAATCTCCAAAAATAAAAGTTATTCCAAATTCAAAGTTCTACAACTTTTCTTTAAAAACCATACTCTAATTCAGTCTACATTTTGAAATGCAAGTTTAAAATCAAAAGGGGACACTTTGAGAACATATCACCTTTTTAAATTACTTCAATTTTTATATAACAACTTTGAAAACTCCAAAAACCAACTTTGTACACCTTGACAAGCTCTACACTTTTTCTTTTAAGCTCAACCCCAAATTGTGCTTAGATTTTAAAATGGGGTTTTCCAGGGTAAAATTAAATGCTGAAATTAGGGTTTTCGGAAATCCAATCCAATACAAAAGTTTTGAACTTGATTCAATCCACACAAGTCAACACATATAACATAAAAGTAAACTTGTTTTAGTGGATACATGTCAAAATTTTCACTAACACCAAAATGATGTACAATGCATATGATGACATGGCAGGTTTTAGTATTTAAAATACCCGAGGTGTTACATGAGGCACATCCAAACTCCACATTGATTGAGGAGGATATCGGAACCCACTCGGATTTCCCATCAACCCCAACGAGGTGCACCGCTCTGACCGCGTGGTTATGGTGTACATGCCTCTCCCCACATGGGGCGAAACCAAAATCGACCGAAAAAAACACAGGTCGTAACGACCCCCGAGGTCGTTAGGAATCCGATGACAAGCAGAGTTAAGTCCCTATGACAAGCCCTTTCTCGAGATCCCAGATCCATGACCTAAAACTGACAGAGCTACAAGGGTCAGCAACCCCTCGTGGATAATCCCTCGAGTGCACGGGGCCAATGATGATGCCCTCCTTACAAAGCAGCACCAAAAGAACGCACGAAAACAACCCCACCATGATCCTAGTACGCATGATCTAGGCCCGCTCAAACCTGACTGTCGACTTTTGGTTAGAGTGAAACGCCCCACGATCATGCCATCGCTCAGAAACGAGGTCATAACCCATTCAGCAAATGGGAATACTCGGGCCAAATACGTCAGAGCGCTAACAAAGCTAAAGCTTTTGGGCCAAAGGCAACCTTTCCATCCCGCGGGAAGGAAGGTCGGCTGCCCATGTAGAGAAATCTAGCTTTGGAAACAAAGCCCCGCAATCGAGCTTAACGGCTCGTCATGACCTCGAGGTAGGAATGTAAAGTTCAAAAAACACGTTCCATGGGTACAAGCATTCTAGGCACGGGCGAACCGTAGAAAAAAGAAAAGGAACAACCCAAACACCACCTCAAAGACGACACCACCGGGGGTGCAAACTGTGAACAAGACTAGACAAGGTGGAAAAGAATGCCTTGGGAGCCCCGTCGCAGCATTGCGGCCCACTGAAACTAAAGAATACGGGGAGGAGAGAAGGGTAAAATGGCCTCCGGTGTGGAATATCACACCGTGACATCACAGTGCCACGATGAGGCATAGTGAAAAACAATGCCTCAGGTCCATCATTCTGTGGCCAAGGAGTGACGAATGTTCTCTTTGGAGAACCAACTCACTGCCTGCATACTTTCATGACCCGTGTGGCAGTGGAGCGAACCTTCCCCTGATCAACGATCCTCATAGTTGCCTGCGCCACTCAGGCACAGGTAAAACCAAGGCTGCATGATCATGGAGCCAACCTCCGCGGCATCGCATCCTCCCCGCTCGCAAGATCCCTCCTAGCACCAGCTGTTGGAAGGGATGACTCTCTCTCTCTCTCATTCCCACACTCACCCAAATGGAAGAAGGGGGCGATCTATAGTTACAACCACAAATGGTTCAAATGCAAAGAGGGCCCTCACTTATATAAGTTCAGGAATGGACTGAATAGCCCGAGTCTCCCATGCCACATAGCAAACCATGGGAGGTCACAGCCAATGCCAGACACCCACATGGGGCTGGCACGGTGTCAATGAGACCACATGGCCCTACCTGGGTCACAAGCCCCGATGCACGGGGCACTAACACAGTAAAGTGCCATACCCACCTATCGCAGTAAATGCGATATCTCACAAGGGGTCGGGCGACGAAGCTCGATGAAGCCACGACCATGAACCCATGCTCCAACACACACACGCATCAATGCTTTCACAATCACCTCATGGTCATAAAAGTGCTCGGAGGCTTCTGTTGGTGTTATAACCCTAGGGTATCTCAGGGCACCGATTAGTTAACAGGCCACGTGGCCCCACAACACAATGGCTAACAAAGGCCTGAAAGGCTGAAGCCCAGCGAAAGCCAAGCAGAGCGGGCAAGGCACCAAGGCTAGGGTCGTCCCCGACCCCTTCCATCCTCCTTAGCACACAGCGCTCACAAGACGCACGACCTCTCCCCGTCATGACCCCCAAAAGGGATGGGGGGACGTTGAGCGTAGCTAGGCGTGCCTGCTCTGACAAGAGCAAGCATGCCATACTAACCTTGTAAGGACTGAGGGGACGACAGTCACCTTGGCCTGGTTAGACACTGTAACAGAACCGTCCAATTTATAAGAGCACAAGTATAATAGCAATCATCGAAGCGATCAAACCATCATACTTGAACCCATATAAACCTTGTAGTCCGATGAAATCATGAAGGATCTCAAACAAACCAACGTACAAACCAAGATCGTACATGATTCAACACAACCAGTCACATGTTACAATAGGTTTGCAAATAGTTCTCATACATCGGAGTTTCATAAAGTTATTACAACCCAAATTTAGAAGTAGAGGAAGCAACATAGTTTTGAAACATCATCAAGATAGTTCAAATACATAGCCAATTTAGGATCATCTCCAACAAAAGCACATAGGTGAGATGATATAGAATGACCATGCCCTTGGTCTACTCTCCTTCAACTATAGGAGTTATGCAATGCATGTAGTATCCATGGTACATCACGTCATCTGCAACAAATGGGAATAAACTCTGAGTACGAGAATGTACTCAGCTAGACTTACCCGTCATAAACCAAAATAATAAGACACCAAAGAGTATGCATGGCTTTAAAGGTGGGGTTAGCTAGACAACATTTTGCATAAAAGCTTAAGTAATATAACATGGAGATTTAGTACCTCTAGCATCAATTTGAATACCTATTCAATTAAGCATCTCTAGATTAGCACATGTACTAGAGAAATCACTTGATTAAGCTAACAAGCATTAGTAACCATATTCGGTATAAGAATAATTTGAGCATCATCATAACCATCAAGTTTCAATTAGTGCTTCTATGTTGCTGCTGTTTAGTCAAGTTCTCACTATTTGGGAGAGACGGTGATTCGAATCGATTCCTACCCAGATGAGGAATTTATTCCTAACACAAACCAAGGCTAACCCCATGAAGGTAGCCTCAGGTCACCTTTGGTACAATTCAGGACTAACTCGTGGGTCCAATCAGCTCCGCACCCTCAGAGATTCTACCAATCTGCCAGGAAGATTGGGACCCGGTCCCGCCTTTGGACTCACGCCATTGGCTCTCCGCACATCCTTACTGCCTCCAATGTGCGCACTTTCACTTATCAGGGCCTGACCTGAATTGAGCTACTCGGCTTCATGGTCATATCACCAGATCTGGCCAACTAAGTGCTAGGCATGTGTTCAACATGACATGAGTACGTACAGCGAATCGGTCCTTAATCGACACAGATGGGGATAGATAGGCACTAAAGACCTTCATGCCTTGTTGCTTCTCTATCATGATCCCGCCTGGTCTCCTTTATTCATTAACACATGGTTATATTCCACGCTAGCACATATAGCCAACCATGATTAGTTATCAACCTATATCATGCAGGTGACAGGTAATCACCCAACTTCTACTGACTAAGCATGGCTAAGCATATATTCAATCCTAGACCTACATAGGATTCAAGATGTATATATATTTGGACAAGGAATATATATGCAGCAAGTGGTTCCAATCAATTCCTAGTACTTAATGCATCAACATATAGGACTCAAGTTGATAGTTCAAAAACATAGGAGGCTTAGAATGCTCCGGGGCTTGCCTTTCACAAAGGTTGAGGGCTGGTGATCTAGGCACTCGGGCAACTGTTCACCATCGGGCTCGCCTTCTCCTAGGACCTCCTGTTGCTGCACTTCTTGATGCTCTTCCTAGGGATTGGCTTCGTACTTCAACACGGTGATTTCTTCCATCGCACCTATTGCATGCATATGCAAAAAGTGAGAATCATGAATGAATAAGAAAGGTCATGGATGACATGTCATGATAATGCGCATGGTTAAATAATAACTATCATATTAGGTCATTAGGATGATAACAAGGTTAACTTCTTAATTACTGAGTAGGTGCATATCTCTTCTCTAGAAATTTCAAGAATCCACACTAAGTCCATTTCTAGACCACAACACAATAGCTACAAGTTTAGATCATAACTGGAGTTCTACTCAACCAAATGCTATGATCCTAGACTTTCTGGAAAGATTATAAAATTTTCAACAACTTTCATTTAATAACCAAAAGCTGATTCAACTACTATCCTAGCCAAAATAGGTAAACTTCCTAGGTCTGTCCAGAAATTTCCAGAGAGTAAGTATTTCAGAAGACCAACTTCTAACAGCTATAACTCTCAAACCACTTGGCCTATCGCCCTAAAATTTTGACACAAGACAGATAAGGGAATTCCCTACAACTTTGTTATTAACCATTTTTACAGCAAACTCCATTTTTTCTATGCAAAGCATCTAGCAACAGAATCTGTCCAAACAACTTCTATAATTGAATTTTTGAGCTATAATATTTTACTGCATACTAGAAATCAAAATTGGGCACAACCAAAGGTACCAACAGTTCATAGACATCATACACACTCTAGAAAATATGATGGTCAAGCCCAAATAAATTATTTAAATGCCTTTATTAATTTATTTGGACACTAAGGTGAAATAAAGAAAATATATCAAAAGTGCACAATAAATTATGAGAAAATTACAATAGCCTACATAAGATCCCAAAAGTCTACTGTACAAATTTTATGCCATTTGGATAGGTAGATCACCCTCTACATAAATGATAATTTATAAGGGCTAATTTTAGTGAAAATAGTTATCCCTATTAAAAAGTGTCAGACAATAGATTTCATATTTTTCTTAGCTTACCTAAAACTCATTAACACTGTACAAAAATTTGCATAGCAATATTTTACTTATTTTTATCCTTATGAATTTCCTCAGAAAACACCATTTATTAAAAGATAAATAGAAAGACAATACTCCAATCAAGTTTACTGCAAGTTAAACATTTTTCCTAACAAGACAAAGTCAACACAAGATCAGCAAAATTGGAATCACAATTTTATCACTTTCCTAGCTCAAGTTATACATTTTACAAGATTGCAAACAATTTAAAAGCACTTATCTAGCTCCATTTAATTCTCTAAGAAAAACATCCCAAAAAGTAAGTTTCATATTTTTATCAAATACTACACTTCATGATGAATCCAAAAAAAATTGGTTCACTCCATTTGGACACTCCTAACTCTAGATATGAATTTTTGAAGTTGGTATTCAAAGCTGTGAAGAATAAGAAAAATCAAAACAAACATAGTGACTGACAGATGGGGCCCGCTGGTTAGCCAAACCCATGCGTCAACGACACCGGGACAGAGGCGGCGATTGACTGGTGATAGCTCGCCGACAGTGAGATCTCCGGCGGTAGTGTCACCATGGTTGCACTCCCTACGCTCCCCCGCACCTAGTGGTGCCCTTCGTTGGACCGGCGGTGCACTGCAGCACCCTCACCGGTGGCAATGGCAGACGGCGAAGATGGCGCAGCGGTACGCCGTTGTTCTCCGGCCATGGTGTGCTCCAATGAGGTGCGTCACAGCTTCACAGTAACCTAATGAAACTAGCTAGGGCAATTAGGGTTCCGGTGAGGCGGCGGTGAGCTCCGACCGCATGCATGCCACGGTGACGGCGCACAGAGCACGATGGTGCTCTCGGTGTTCTGGCTAGACGGTGGTGAGAGGGGGTCTTTGTCATGCCAACTACTAGGTCAATGCTTACTCAACCTAATGTGCGTGAAAAAGAAGGGAGGCGATAGACCAGCTCGGCAACGGCGAGCTCGAACGCCTCGACGGACATGGCGCCCGCGGCGGGAGCGGTGGCATGTTCCCGCATGACCAAGCAGTAGCGTCAAGCCAAGCTCCTACCTAAGCATAAGGACCACAAGATGACTACAGATCGGAGAAAAGGAGGATAGGAGGTGCAGTGGAATGGTGTGGCCACACTAAGTTGAGCGCGCGGCGGCTCTCCGACAGGATCATGGTGACGGCGATGCAAAATACATCCTTACCAAGGCTCGGCAAGTGGAACTAGCGGGTTGGGTGGAAGAGGTGACAATGGTGGAGTTGTTGGCGAGCTGAATTTAGCAGTGGTGCTGCAACGATGGTGCACGAGCGAGTGGAGCATGGTGGTGGCAATGGCGGGCGTGGCGTTCCACTGGAGGGCGAGAGGGAAGGCAAGCGAGGGCGAGCAAGTCGGAAATGAATGGAGCAGCGACGTCGCCTTGCCCTTAACTACGCTGCTGCCTGACCAGCCAGGCGAACGCTGATGTATGGTCACCACATGGCACGTGCAGCCTATGGCTGGTTGGCCACTGATGATGCGGCGTTCGCTGGTTCAAACACACGATCAGTGACTGACGGCGCGAGTTTGCAATAAAATAACTCCAAATCCATGGCAATTTAGCGAAAACTGTAAGAATCAAAATTGTAGAGCTACATGTGAACTTCAACTTTGCTTAAATGAGTTTGGTCTGGATCGGCCTAGTTAACAAACTACAGCATGTCAAACATAGGTATATTGAAACTGTAAACCACCTCCAAACAGAAAAAATTTCAAGTGTTAGAACAGTATTTTATTGCTACTTGTGAGCTATTTTTGAGCAAGTTAGGAGCCAAATTAGACCATGACCCAAAAATAAAAGTTGTTACCCTAGTTGAGTTCTACAACTTTTCTTAAGGGTGCACTGGCATGCAAACAATCTATGCTATATTTCAACTTAGGTCAAACATACAACTTGAAAATGGTAAGTTACACTAACCATGACTTAGAGGCCAAATTGGTCCAAGTCATGAATACCAAAGTTGTTCCATATGACATTCTAAACATGTTTAGGGTACTCCTAAGGTCCCACAAGCATTTTATACATTGGTCACATGTAAACCCTAGCATATGTAAAGCATTTAGTGACAACACATGTAATATAAGCAATGATAGAGATACAATTTAAGATGCTCATGCTTATGACTGATCAATGATTCTTGTGCTCGTGTAATACCAATGCCAAATGCATGCTTAGCACTAGAGTGTTACAACCCCTCCCCCTTATAGAAATCTCATCCCGAGATTGGAAAGACCTACCAATTCTTAAAGAAAATGGGGTAGGCGTTACGTAGAAAATCGTCCCTTTCCCACATAGCATCTTATTCACTATGGTTGTTCCACACCACTTTATAGAATTTAACCACCTTACTTTGAGTTACCCTCTCCATTTCTTCTATCACCTGGATAGGTTCTTCTTCATATGTCAAATCAGATTGGATCTTGACATTAGTGGGTTCAATGGCTTCTTCGGGCACACGAAGACATTTCTTCAACTGAGATACGTGGAAAACATTGAAGATGGCTCTCATCTCTGGTGGTAGTTGAAGTCTATAAGCTACTGGTCCACATTTGTAACACCCTAAAAATTACCTCTTTTAAAATAGAGCTAAAATGATTTATTTATGAATTTTTGTGCACATGAAATATAGGAAATAAAAACTTTTCATTTAAAATCCATCATAAGGTAGCAACATGTGTGAGCATACATGCTGTTGCATTCTATTTATTGCGATGAATGGTGTTGATCCAAACTCCAAAGTAATTTGGAATGCTTTTGAAAAGAGTTTGAAAATGGCTTTGAAATAAAAGAAAAGAAAGAAAAGAAAATTAGAAAATAAAAGTATTTTTAAAAGTTGTAAAGTTATCTTGGAAAGCCTAATAGAATTGTCCATTTTTATTAAATGGGAAAGTATATTTGAAACCATACTCGAATTGGATTTGAATTTAGCTTAGAATTGGAAGATTAGAAAAAGAAAAGGAATTGGAAAATGTAAGAACTTAAAAAGTTATTTTTGGAAACTTACCAAAATTGCTCACTTTTATTGGAATTGAAAAATATGTTCAAACTCTATTTGAATTTGCATTTAGTTTACTTTTGAATTGGCTTTGAAAACTAAATAGGAAAAAGATTTTAAATTGGAAAAATATCCTTTCTTTCTATTTTGGCCCAACCTCGGAACCGGACGGCCCAGCACCCCCTCCCTTTTCCCCCTTCCGGCCTGCTTCGCTCGGTCCGCTGGCGGCCCAGCCGCACTCCTCCCGCATCGGCCCATTGCTCCGCGGCCTAGCTCCAGCGCGCCAGCCTGCCACCGCACCGGCCTGCTACTCGGTGCGTCGGCCTGCTCAGCGCGCCTACGCCCGCTGGCCCCGCGCGTCAGTCGCGTCATGCGTCAGCCGCCCACGCGCCTCACCCCTTCCCCCTCACTGCCCGCGGGTCCCGCCAGTCAGCCGCGCCTTCCTTCTTCCCCGCGCTCCTTCCTTTTCTCTCCCCCGCCGATGGCGCGACCAACACGGCAAGTCAGCCGCCGCCGCACCCGCATGGAAGGCCATCGCCGAGCCCCGCTCCCTTCCTTCCACGCCGCAGCACCCCCGGCCTATAAAGCCGAGCCGAACCCCCATTCCTTCTCCCTTTTCCCGGCTGCGCTCAAGCACCCACCACCGCCGCCGCGAATCGTCGCTTTGGTGCTCCAATCCACGCCGCTGCCGATGTCCTGAGCTCCGCCGTAATCTCCCTCGACCGTAGGTGCCTTCCTTCCTCGGTTTCGGTTTCGTTTTTCTCGGATTCCATTCAACCGCGCGTCTTTCTCTCTCTCCAGCCGCCATTGCCATCGACGACTTGCCTCGGAGACCTCCCCGGACGCTGCGACCACCACCGAAGACCCCGCGGTGAGCTTCTCCGCCTCCTGGTGCTCTCTGTTCCTCAAAAACCGCACTAGAACGCTGTACCCGCAAGCGCGGCTCGCCGCCGACAATGGCGCCGCCGTCGCGAGTCTCTTCCCCGGCGACCCGCTGCCCCTGCACTCGCCTGCGCCGTCAGATCGGGAACGATCGGTCCAGATTGCGTACCCCTTCGGGGATTATAACCGGTCCACCGTGGACCCATGCACCCAGTCCACGGTGCCGCATCAGCGCTGACCCACGCCACGTGGTGCACCGCACCAACCAGAGCATGCCACACGTCAGCCCAGTCAGCAGCCGAGTCAGCAGCCCCGGTCAACATCGGTCAGCCATGCGCATCTTGCAATTTAGCCCCTGTAGTTTTCAGCAATCAACCCGCAGTCCGATTCAATTCAAATTAAATACATTTCAGTCCTGTTTTTATTCGTTTAGGACCCTGTGAATTCCAGAATTAGTGTGCCCAGTCCAAAGTACATTTAAATTCAGATTTTTAATTGTTTTAATTCAAATTTGAGTTCAAGTTAATTACAGAAATGCCACTAGATCTTATTTTATGCGTAACTTTTGCGTTTTAAGTCCAATTTGATCCATTCGAATTGCGTTAGGATCGTGTTTACGTTTTCTACATGATTATACAACTGTTAGGCATGTTTTCAACACTTGAAATTCATGAGTAGATTTAACCTATTATTTAATTAAAGTAAAACTTATTTAAATCGTAACTTATTTATTTAAACTCCGATATAGTCCGTTCAAGTTGCGTTTGTTTCGTAACAACGAGATCTACATATTAGTAATGATGTTTACTATATTACTATTTCATAAAAAAAATCATAGTTTAAATCATATCTTGATTAAAGATTATGCAACTGGGTTTTGTACATAAAATATGATTTGTTTTACTTTTGTTTTATAATTTAAATCTAAGATTGACTTAATTCAATCTATATCGGTTATAAAATATCTTTTGTATATGAATTCATAAAGTTAACATAAATGAAGCCTATAGTTTATTTTCCACGTATTAGGCAAATCTCTCGGTAGTTGTAACTTTTCAACCATAGCTTCGATTAGAGTGCCTCTCGTGACTATGTGTTCGTAGTGATGCGTAGAATCATATATCAATCTCTTTTACTTATTTTCTATGATTGATGTACTGTTCTGATATAGATACCACTGTATGCTATGCATGTATGTGTATGGATGTTTGTGTGGTGTTCTACGATTGTCCAGTCGGTAAGATATACGTGGTGATCCAGAAGAAGAAGAAGGACATTGAAGATTAAAGCTTACCGAAGGATCGGTGTGTAAGGCAAGTATAGCATGGGACCATCCTTGTTACCTATTCATATTTAATCACTAAATTCATATTGCATGTGTCTCCCTTGTTACCATTAAGGATATCCTAGATATTTGATATCTTGCACCTTGATACCTTTGGGATATTGCATTGGATAGTTTTTGCTAGTGCTTAATCAAAACCATGATCTTGTAACTTGACTAATGATATATGCAATAAACATTAAAACATGACTTTTTAGTAACATGGAAATAGGGGGCTGGAGTGTTTAGCTACTTTCTAAATGCTCTAGATTCCTCTCCCTAAGGACTCATCTGTAAGTGATCATCCAGGACTTATAGTACAGCTGTGAGGGCTATATGGCTCTGGCTTTAGCTCAGTATGAGGACCTTTTCTAGCTTGTTAGCGGTTACCTTTATGGCGCAAGAGGGGCTCCAACGGGTATGATCTCGGTCTGCTAAGTAGATGCACTTGCTAGTCACTACTTGGAGAGGGGTTCATGCTTATTGATGGGAAAACCTTAGCGGCCCTAACTTGTTAGACGAACCTTTGAAAGGCTTCATAGTGAACCCTGCCGACCTTCCTTGGTAGTGGGTCAAGAGGCTGATCACCTCGGGCGAAAGGGTAAATCACGACTCACAGTGAACGTGTACAACCTCTGCAGAGTGTAAAACTGTTATAACAGCCGTGCTCACGGTCACGAGCGACCTTGGACCCTTATGGAATAGAGATGATCATTAATGGATGACGATGTTAATAATTAATCGTTTATGCTATACATTATTCATGTTTACTTGATCATGAGTTTATGGGCTTATGGATAAACTTGTTGTCAGCCAATTGCTAAAAAGATGATCTATTAAAGCTAATCGCAGTAAACCAGTGTCAGCCTTTTTGAGCCTCATGAACCCCATGATATAATTGTTAAGTACGACATGTACTTACGCTTGCTTTATTTTTCTATACTTGGATAAAAATCCCGGATGGGTACCAGATTGCTGGTTTTGGAGGAGTTAGGCTTGTGGTCAACCAGTCAGTCGTCCCTGTGGATTTCAGAGTCTTCACCAGAAGATCGGAGTCAACTTTCCGCCGTCTTTACTCTGAGGGTACTTTTCTTTTACTAATACGTTATGTAATAAGTATTGTCTTTTGATATTACCCTGATTTGTGGCTGTATGTGAGATTTGACTTCCTGGGCTCACATATAGTGTGTATCTGGTTTTGCCTTTAAAACCGGGTGCTACAAAGTGGTATCAAAGCAATGCTGACTGTAGGACGCAAGCCTAGTTAGAACTGGACGTATTAGCATGCCTTCATCTCTGCTTACTTCTTGCTCTCTCTCTAACCTTGTTATTTGCGAAAAGTTATGCTTACTTCAGCCTGTGTCTGTTATGAAAACTTTGTCTCTATTCTGAATCTTCTCTCTTGGTCTATTAGATGGAACGTAATGAGTTAACTACCAACATTAGAGATCAGGAGGGTCAAGCTACATTAGCCGTGACTGCATTTGACAAGGAGAAGCCTGTAGCTATGCAACAACAAGTGCTAGAAGGAATAACTCAACATAGGAGTTTGAACAGTGCTTGTTATAAGGTCAAATCAACATACCAAAGGGACCAGTGAAGAGACAAGTCACAGAAGCTTGGAAGAAGATGAAGTGTCCTATATTCTAGTTTGCGCAGCGGAAGCGTGGTGGTACTCAAGGATGTAAGAGAGAACTCAAAGTATTAAATAATGAGGGTGTTCATAGCAAGACTCTTAGAGGTTAGGATCCAAGTCAGTGCTATAAACATTTTGGTTTTCCCTGTTTTTAGGACAAGTCTAATAAGAAGGACGTTAAGGTGAACCCGAGTTGTGAAGCTAATATGGATAAGAAGAGAAAAGAGGTCTCAACAGAGCAAGTAGTGGGAAGCAATCGACATTTGGATTTGTCACATCTAGCTCTGATCCCTAGTCAAAGGAATCCAAACTATAAAGAGTCAGAAGCTTCTCAAACTAAAACTACTTCACATGAGGTATGCATAGATGGGTGGACTATTACCTATAAGGAGTTTCAACCTCGAAAGACCAAGCAAGCTAGAAAACAGATCAGTCAAACCAAGGTGAATCTTCAGAGTAAAAAAGCTGACAAAACACCAAATAACAATTCCATAGAGTATGACATCACAAAAGACCTAGCTAAGAGAAGGTGTCATCATTGCCAACAGAAGAAACATTATGTTAAATCTTGCCCACAGAAGAATCAACAAGTACACCAAGAAAGTAGCCAGAGTCAGATCACTACTGGACTACTACCAGAAAGTGTTAGTGGTACCCAACCCAAAAGAAGCATTTGGTGAAATTGACGAACAAAGAAGTTATGCTAGACTACCCAAGATCCTTAGTTAAGAAATAGGAATTTGTGCCCCTTATGTAATAAAAACGATAGTATCGCAAGTTGAGTCAATGATTGAGTTGTGCATATTTAGGTGCTTTGTTGAATTGTCATTATGATTATGCTTGTTTTGCATCTTTGTAATGATTTCAATGATCTTGTTGGGTGTTCCCACAATTTCATTTAGTTTATAGGCCTAAGGTATAAGGATTAATGAAATAAATAGTTGGGTTGTCATTTTCTTCTATTTTTCCTATCCTAACTTTGGAGCAGTATGTCTCTATCGGTTCATATCTCTGATTTTGGACGATAAAAAGAAGTCATGAGGAAAATTTTGGACAACAGTAGACTTCAATCACAAGACGATGCAAGCTATACTTTGGTGTCCCCTACTTTAACTCATCTTAAGGGGGGTAGCCAAGTTGAAGGGTTGCAAGATGAAGTTTTCTTGCATTCTAGTGTATCATGTGGAAGAATTGGATATTCCGATGGTTGTGGTTTTCTCTAGTCGTTCATACTATCAATCCTATCTTATTATCTCTTGAAACTACAATAAAGAATGCTATGAATGACTAAATCCTAATGCACATATGTTGGAAACAGATGACCTCTACCAGGAGAAATGCTTCACAAGATGTTGGAAGGAATGTTCCCACCTCTAACCCATTACCGTCAAGTCCCCCAACCAAACAGCAAGCCTTGATGACGCAGACTCAGCTAATGGAAGGGAAGAAGAGAAAACGTAATCTTTCATGCCAGCTAAGGAATACTCATCCTCGGCTTGCTACGCAACCAGAATATCAGTCACATCCTATGAATCTACTTGTGAGTATAGATCAGAATCAGTATCAGCAACCCAATGATAAAGTGCAACAGGTTAGCTCTCAAGAGCCAGAACAGAATATCCATGGGAAGCAGGTGCATGGAAATAAGTTAAAACAGAATTACATCCTAGGAAGATTGAATAATGTGAATATGACTACCCTTTATGGAGCTAAGAAGGTCGTTTATGGATGGATTGCAGTAGGTTCAGCCAATGCTATGGTGATGTTTGACCCCGGTGCGTCACATTCGTTTATCTCTAGTGCATACATAAAAGAACATAAGATAACTATGCTACCAATGAGGAAACCAGTGATAGTTAAGTCCCCAGGAGGAGAAATAAAGGCAAACCGCATATGCCCAAGAGTTAGTCTTGACATAAAGGGGGTAAAATTTGAAGCAAACCTTATTGTATTAGAGTTAGTGGACGTTGATGTTATTCTTGGAATGGGATGGATGTCTGCATGTAAAGGAGTCATCAAGTATGCCCAGCATTCGGTGCTTCTAACCACACCGTCAGGAGAAAGAATTGAGTATGAGGGTTTTCAACCTGCACCTGAGGAATATGACAATGGAAATGATCTAATAGAAGGTGTGAATACTGAGGATAGTAAAGTTGACTGTGAGTTTCCAGATGATGGTGTAGAGGAACAAACACCTTTAGAGGAGCTCCATCCGACAGATGGTGATTATCCAGTTAGAATCTTAGAAAGAGCCCAGGGAACTCTTAAGGGAGAAGTGCTTAATGTGTGTAAAGTTCAATGGAATAACCAATCAGAGGAAGATGCAACCTGGGAAAATGAGAATCAATTGAAGATGGATTTCCCTCATCTCTTTGAGGTGTAACACAACTACATTAGAAGTCAAGATGGGGGTGTCATATGAAGTTAGTTATGCCCTTGAGTTTAAGATTTCTGTATTCAGGACAGCTGTATCCCTTGACTTAAAGGGGTAGTCCGTGCAGCCAAATCTTTTTGTTCTTAAGCTTTGCAGATGAGACAGATGTAACTTGTTAAGCTGGTTTACAATGCAAGTTGAAATGATGGAATGTTTCATTTGAGTTCTATTCCTAGTTCTGTCTCCCTTCTTTGTCCCTAGTTTTCTCGAATCTCGGGACGAGATTCATCTTAAGGGGGGTAGAATTGTAACACCCTAAAAATTACCTCTTTTAAAATAGAGCTAAAATGATTTATTTATGAATTTTTGTGCACATGAAATATAGGAAATAAAAACTTTTCATTTAAAATCCATCATAAGGTAGCAACATGTGTGAGCATACATGCTGTTGCATTCTATTTATTGCGATGAATGGTGTTGATCCAAACTCCAAAGTAATTTGGAATGCTTTTGAAAAGAGTTTGAAAATGGCTTTGAAATAAAAGAAAAGAAAGAAAAGAAAATTAGAAAATAAAAGTATTTTTAAAAGTTGTAAAGTTATCTTGGAAAGCCTAATAGAATTGTCCATTTTTATTAAATGGGAAAGTATATTTGAAACCATACTCGAATTGGATTTGAATTTAGCTTAGAATTGGAAGATTAGAAAAAGAAAAGGAATTGGAAAATGTAAGAACTTAAAAAGTTATTTTTGGAAACTTACCAAAATTGCTCACTTTTATTGGAATTGAAAAATATGTTCAAACTCTATTTGAATTTGCATTTAGTTTACTTTTGAATTGGCTTTGAAAACTAAATAGGAAAAAGATTTTAAATTGGAAAAATATCCTTTCTTTCTATTTTGGCCCAACCTCGGAACCGGACGGCCCAGCACCCCCTCCCTTTTCCCCCTTCCGGCCTGCTTCGCTCGGTCCGCTGGCGGCCCAGCCGCACTCCTCCCGCATCGGCCCATTGCTCCGCGGCCTAGCTCCAGCGCGCCAGCCTGCCACCGCACCGGCCTGCTACTCGGTGCGTCGGCCTGCTCAGCGCGCCTACGCCCGCTGGCCCCGCGCGTCAGTCGCGTCATGCGTCAGCCGCCCACGCGCCTCACCCCTTCCCCCTCACTGCCCGCGGGTCCCGCCAGTCAGCCGCGCCTTCCTTCTTCCCCGCGCTCCTTCCTTTTCTCTCCCCCGCCGATGGCGCGACCAACACGGCAAGTCAGCCGCCGCCGCACCCGCATGGAAGGCCATCGCCGAGCCCCGCTCCCTTCCTTCCACGCCGCAGCACCCCCGGCCTATAAAGCCGAGCCGAACCCCCATTCCTTCTCCCTTTTCCCGGCTGCGCTCAAGCACCCACCACCGCCGCCGCGAATCGTCGCTTTGGTGCTCCAATCCACGCCGCTGCCGATGTCCTGAGCTCCGCCGTAATCTCCCTCGACCGTAGGTGCCTTCCTTCCTCGGTTTCGGTTTCGTTTTTCTCGGATTCCATTCAACCGCGCGTCTTTCTCTCTCTCCAGCCGCCATTGCCATCGACGACTTGCCTCGGAGACCTCCCCGGACGCTGCGACCACCACCGAAGACCCCGCGGTGAGCTTCTCCGCCTCCTGGTGCTCTCTGTTCCTCAAAAACCGCACTAGAACGCTGTACCCGCAAGCGCGGCTCGCCGCCGACAATGGCGCCGCCGTCGCGAGTCTCTTCCCCGGCGACCCGCTGCCCCTGCACTCGCCTGCGCCGTCAGATCGGGAACGATCGGTCCAGATTGCGTACCCCTTCGGGGATTATAACCGGTCCACCGTGGACCCATGCACCCAGTCCACGGTGCCGCATCAGCGCTGACCCACGCCACGTGGTGCACCGCACCAACCAGAGCATGCCACACGTCAGCCCAGTCAGCAGCCGAGTCAGCAGCCCCGGTCAACATCGGTCAGCCATGCGCATCTTGCAATTTAGCCCCTGTAGTTTTCAGCAATCAACCCGCAGTCCGATTCAATTCAAATTAAATACATTTCAGTCCTGTTTTTATTCGTTTAGGACCCTGTGAATTCCAGAATTAGTGTGCCCAGTCCAAAGTACATTTAAATTCAGATTTTTAATTGTTTTAATTCAAATTTGAGTTCAAGTTAATTACAGAAATGCCACTAGATCTTATTTTATGCGTAACTTTTGCGTTTTAAGTCCAATTTGATCCATTCGAATTGCGTTAGGATCGTGTTTACGTTTTCTACATGATTATACAACTGTTAGGCATGTTTTCAACACTTGAAATTCATGAGTAGATTTAACCTATTATTTAATTAAAGTAAAACTTATTTAAATCGTAACTTATTTATTTAAACTCCGATATAGTCCGTTCAAGTTGCGTTTGTTTCGTAACAACGAGATCTACATATTAGTAATGATGTTTACTATATTACTATTTCATAAAAAAAATCATAGTTTAAATCATATCTTGATTAAAGATTATGCAACTGGGTTTTGTACATAAAATATGATTTGTTTTACTTTTGTTTTATAATTTAAATCTAAGATTGACTTAATTCAATCTATATCGGTTATAAAATATCTTTTGTATATGAATTCATAAAGTTAACATAAATGAAGCCTATAGTTTATTTTCCACGTATTAGGCAAATCTCTCGGTAGTTGTAACTTTTCAACCATAGCTTCGATTAGAGTGCCTCTCGTGACTATGTGTTCGTAGTGATGCGTAGAATCATATATCAATCTCTTTTACTTATTTTCTATGATTGATGTACTGTTCTGATATAGATACCACTGTATGCTATGCATGTATGTGTATGGATGTTTGTGTGGTGTTCTACGATTGTCCAGTCGGTAAGATATACGTGGTGATCCAGAAGAAGAAGAAGGACATTGAAGATTAAAGCTTACCGAAGGATCGGTGTGTAAGGCAAGTATAGCATGGGACCATCCTTGTTACCTATTCATATTTAATCACTAAATTCATATTGCATGTGTCTCCCTTGTTACCATTAAGGATATCCTATATATTTGATATCTTGCACCTTGATACCTTTGGGATATTGCATTGGATAGTTTTTGCTAGTGCTTAATCAAAACCATGATCTTGTAACTTGACTAATGATATATGCAATAAACATTAAAACATGACTTTTTAGTAACATGGAAATAGGGGGCTGGAGTGTTTAGCTACTTTCTAAATGCTCTAGATTCCTCTCCCTAAGGACTCATCTGTAAGTGATCATCCAGGACTTACAGTACAGCTGTGAGGGCTATATGGCTCTGGCTTTAGCTCAGTATGAGGACCTTTTCTAGCTTGTTAGCGGTTACCTTTATGGCGCAAGAGGGGCTCCAACGGGTATGATCTCGGTCTGCTAAGTAGATGCACTTGCTAGTCACTACTTGGAGAGGGGTTCATGCTTATTGATGGGAAAACCTTAGCGGCCCTAACTTGTTAGACGAACCTTTGAAAGGCTTCATAGTGAACCCTGCCGACCTTCCTTGGTAGTGGGTCAAGAGGCTGATCACCTCGGGCGAAAGGGTAAATCACGACTCACAGTGAACGTGTACAACCTCTGCAGAGTGTAAAACTGTTATAACAGCCGTGCTCACGGTCACGAGCGACCTTGGACCCTTATGGAATAGAGATGATCATTAATGGATGACGATGTTAATAATTAATCGTTTATGCTATACATTATTCATGTTTACTTGATCATGAGTTTATGGGCTTATGGATAAACTTGTTGTCAGCCAATTGCTAAAAAGATGATCTATTAAAGCTAATCGCAGTAAACCAGTGTCAGCCTTTTTGAGCCTCATGAACCCCATGATATAATTGTTAAGTACGACATGTACTTACGCTTGCTTTATTTTTCTATACTTGGATAAAAATCCCGGATGGGTACCAGATTGCTGGTTTTGGAGGAGTTAGGCTTGTGGTCAACCAGTCAGTCGTCCCTGTGGATTTCAGAGTCTTCACCAGAAGATCGGAGTCAACTTTCCGCCGTCTTTACTCTGAGGGTACTTTTCTTTTACTAATACGTTATGTAATAAGTATTGTCTTTTGATATTACCCTGATTTGTGGCTGTATGTGAGATTTGACTTCCTGGGCTCACATATAGTGTGTATCTGGTTTTGCCTTTAAAACCGGGTGCTACAACATTGCTCAATAATTTTATGTGGGCCCACATACCAGGGCGCCTACTTTCGCTTTAAACCAAATTGTTGTACCTTTTTTCATCGGTGATACCAACTTCAAATACAGAGGACTCCTTCTTGTTTACACCAAAATTTGGTAAGCTTATCCTGGAAAGGAAGAGATCGGCCGATGATGTCAAAAGCAAGAAAGTTTCCTAATTAAGGGATATTTATGAGCCGGCCAGGAAATATTATTTAATAAAATTGAAAGAGACATGATGTCCAGGTGCATATCAGGATAAAAGAAACAAGGACATGTGTTAAACAAGGAAGCTTTATCAACAAGGACTCTGCATAAGGAAAATCAGAGTCCATGTATCTATATTTATTTTTGTCATCTAGTCGTGTTCGTTTAAGACTCTTATCAGCCCAGGGTATAAATATAAACCCCTGGCTATTGTAATAGAACATCAATCAATCAATCAAATACAAGTCAATTTACTTTTTTCGGCTCCAGCCACCCCTTAGGAGTAGGAGTAGAGTAGATCTCGGCGAGTTCTTCAGCGAGTACGGCTGCATCGATCCGGTCGACCTCCACTGCTTGTCTGTAAGTACCGTCATGGTTTATACCTCTATTCGTATGGCTGCATTGATCTGGTCGACCCCCACTGTGACTCTGGTATAGGCTAGTTATCGACTCTTGCCTAGTTCAAGTATGGCCTGTGTGATTCTGCCTCACACCCCACTTGTTGAACTAGATCATGGTCAAGTTATCGACTCTACCTTTGAATGGCAGTCTTTGGTAGATTCATTAAGTTACCGATATTGCTTATTGCTTTCATTGTTTATCTAATTACAGCAATATCACTCTGCCCGATTGAGATTGATCTGGATCGGCCTTATATCTTATTTAACCCATCGTTTGCTAATCTAAAACTAATCTAATCTACATCTTAAACGATGAGTTATGTTTTTATCGGCTATTTTATATCAATCTTAATCATGCATAGTGTGCGGTTAAGGCATGTTCGATCTTGAGTAGATCTATTGGTTAGCGAGAACCGTTCCATGGCCCATTATCATGGCCTGTGGGATTCTGCCTCTCATCCCACTATTAGCACCATGGAGTGGGGATCGTTAGTTGATAGATCCGTTCCTGAGAAGGCATGACCTTAACTATGCGCTATGCCTGAATCGGCTATTTAGCCGGTATCGAGCGCTCTCAGGAACATATCACATTACGAGACCATTGAAGTAGAGATAAGTTGAAAGATATGTTAGCCCCATGATCTTGTTATTGTATTATGGCCTGCATGATTCTGCCTCATGCCCCACTGATATTAGTAATGAGTTAGGGTAGTCAAGTCTATTGTTGTTTCTACGGCCTGCATGATTCTACCTCATGCCCCACTGGTCATAGCGATAGATGAGATCTAACATGTTCATTAGATTTATCTTTATTAGATGGTTGAGTGGTGTTGAATTGTTTCTTTACATAAACAGGAGTTAGGTTACTTGTAATCATTGGCTCAATATAAATAAACCATCATCGATATCTTATTCCCATTGATTAATGTTTGCTTAAATGATATTTATTCTGAATGATAACCGATTCTTCTTACACAACCCCATAAGCTTTAACTGATCTATTCTTACGAATATACTGGAATCGACTATTTAGTCGATCTCCTCTCATATCGGCTCTTAGAGCCGCACATTCGGGACTGTCTGGCAACACCAGCATGTTCCACCCTTAATTACTGATAAACTTTCTCTCCTTGTCAATTGCAGGGTCAAATTGACTAGCACATCTCGGGAACATTGCGCAGGATCAACCACCCTTGCGCTGAAGCTAGGCGGATCTGCTCCCTCGAGTGGACCCTTCCAGCTTGCTGCGTGTGTCCTCGGCATGGAACAAAATTCTATGTCGACACACGTTTCTGGCACACCCGGTGGGACACCGCAATCGTCATGGCGGTTCACAACAATGACAGCATCCTTATGGTATATTATGAAGACCTATCTGATGAAGATAAGGATACCATCAATAAAGCTACAGAAGAATTTTGGAAGAAGTGTTTGTTATCCTACACCAAAACATGTGACAACACAATTATTCGGAAATTTCCACTACCAAGACTTCTACTACATGGATAGACAGATACAGTCGAAACTGATGAAAGGCATTTCTTTACAGAAGCCATACACAAGTCTGTTCGTGATGCTCTATCAAGCCACAATGAAGCTTTCATTGACGTATTTCACAACGCCATGAAAGAGGCGATTCATGGAATTCCAGTTGGTCAGGTTGGATCGACTTGTTATAATATTGTAGATCCATCGACCCAAGGGACTAATCAAGTCGGTACCAGCCATCAAGAAGCAGCACCAGCTAGTAATGGTGACATCCAGACACTTCAAGGTTCATCTGAACAAACTTCGAGTACCGCTACAAATCAGATACAGTACAATCCTAGACCATCAGTACAGCATGTGCAGCAGCCAGCGGGGCAAAGTCAAAACCAGATGATCAATTTTGGCACATTAGGCCACATATCATCGTCGGCTCAGAAGATAGCACCATCCATTCAGAGGATCCATAGAGATATAGATCCTTATGTCTATAATCAGAGACTTCAAGCAGCAAGCCAGCAAAGGACCTAGCAGATTGAGATTCCACAAGGCTATCACTATGGCATGGATTATAACACTCTCCACATGATACCAAATCTAGGATATCAAGGCATGTGGGATTTCAATCCACAGATGGGTCAGCAAGCACTAAGAAATCCAAATCCACAAGCTGATGAGTTGCTGCTCAAGGTGACCGAGATGATGAAGAATCAGTTTAGTCTGAAGTCAAAAGGAATGACTTTTTCATACAAACGTCCATATCCAGAATGGTATGATTTGGTCGCTCTTCCTACAAATTTCAGGCTCCCAGAATTTGCCAAGTTCACTAGTCAAGACGGTACAAGCACAATAGAGCATGTCAGTCGGTATCTTACATAATTGGGTGAAGCATCAGTTGAGGATGCCCATTGAGTTCATTTCTTCTCCTTTTCTCTATCAAGGCCAGCCTTCACTTGGTTCTCGTCACTACCAGTCAACTCCATTGCCAATTGGGCCGACCTAGAGAAGAAATTTAATACATATTTTTACACTGGGACTGGAGAGAAGAAAATAACCGATTTGACAACCATGAGACAGAGGACTAATGAATCGGGCACTGAGTTTCTTCAGAGATTCTGAGAGACTAAGAATCTGTGTTTCTCATTGAGCTTGGCCGATGATCAGCTAGCTGCTTTAGCCGTCCAAGGAATGCTGCCAATATGGAAAGAAAAGCAGCTAGGACAAGAGTTTGATAACTTGGGACAATTGGCTCAACGGGTAGCAGCGCTCAATAGCCAATTCTAGAGTATGCGCAAAGATACCCAATTCTAGAAGTGCACCACAGTAGCCGAAGCTTATGATCCATACTCAATTGAAGACGGCTATGAAGATGAAGAAGAGGAGGTTGCTGTAGCTAAATGGAATTGGGGCAAGAAGACAGTAATGGTGCTAAGTCCTTGGGGAGGAGTTAAGGAGAGCTATGACTTTGATGTCACAAAATCGGACAAGCTCTTTGACTTCTTACTTGAGAAGGGCCAGATCAAATTGCCGGACAATCATGTTATATTGCCCCCTAAATAGTTGAAGAATAAGAAGTTCTGCAAGTTCCATAATGCTACTTCTCATTCCACTAATGAGTGCAAAATTTTCCGACAGCATATACAAAGGGCTATTCAGCAAGGGAGGCTCAAGTTCAATACGCCTTGGAAGATGAAGGTTGATGATAATCCTTTCCCAGGAGATCAAAATATGGTTGATGTTGGGATATTCAAAGGAAAAACTAAGGTCCTAACATCGGCCAAATCAAGAAAAGCTGGAACAGTTGATCCCAAGATGCAAATATCGGCTAATGAATACAGAGACATTAGAAAATGTCATGATTAGTAGAAGAGCCAATATGAGCAGGGGGAAACATCAAAGGATGGAGCAACGAAGCCACAAGTCACATCTTGGATCCTATTGAATAAGTGGTGGTGGTAGAAAGAAAAAGATTATCAGCGATGGCTAGAGGATCAAGAATACTAGCATCAATTGAAAGAAGAAAGGTATGAAAGGAAGCAAGCTGAATTGCACTAGAATTGTCCTTTCTTTAGATACTACTGGAATGAAGGTTTGAAATTGTCTACCAGACATAATTGTCCAGAATGCAGCAATCAATATTGGGAATTTAGGCAATCTCAAATCAATCACTGGTCTATCCATGCCCGAGATACATATCAACATAATAGCATGGATCGATGCTTAAAAATAAAAGTATTCATGATCGACTGGGAAAAAGAGTTGTTGACCAAGACTAGGCTAATCATGAAGAAGGAAGCAACCAGAGGGAACATGCCTGGCAAGAGGGCCAATGGTGCCTCGGAGGATTGATAAGAAGCTAGAAGAGAAGGGTGCAACGCCTAAGGGATAAAGAGATGGAACAGGCTCAGGCATCCGGTAAAACTCCAGTATGGCATGCTAAACAAATAGCCGATAGAAAACAACCATCGGCTAATATCTAAATGGCTTTTCTGCTGCCATCGGAGTTCAGAGCTCCGATAGATCAGGAAGTTTATTCAGACTTCGATGAATCAGAGTATGAAGAGATAGTTGCCAAGTTGATGATTGTACAACAAGCAATATTTGATAAACCAGTCAAGCATCGGCACTTAAAGGCTTTATATATGAAAGGTTTTGTTGATGGGAAGCCGATGAACAAGATGTTAGTGGACGGAGGTGCTTCTGTCAATCTCATGCCTTACACCACTTTTCGTAAACTTGGCAAAGGACCAGAAGATCTGATGGAGACTGACATGATGCTTAAGGATTTTGGAGGTAATGCATCTAAGACCTAGGGGGCAATAAACGTCGAACTAACAATCAAGAGTAAGACTCTGCTCACCACATTCTTCATCATCGATGGAAAAGGGTCGTACAGTTTGCTCCTTGGTCATGATTGGATTCATGTGAACTGCTATGTACCATCAACCATGCATCAGTGTTTGATTCAGTGGCATGGAGATGATGTCAAGGTGGTTTGCATTGATGAATCTGTGAGCATCACAACAGCTGATCCAGTCTTTTGGGAACTAGGAGACTTCGAGTGTTTTTCTAGCAAGTTATGGGAAGGAAGCTTCATTAAGATCAGCAATGAAAGCCAACAGCCGATGCAAGCGATCGGCTCTGAGAGTTTGTTTTAGCGAATAGTTACGGATTCATGTCGACCATTGGATTAAGGAAGAATAAGCACTGGTCCTAGAGATGGGCTTAGGACGACATATGTGAACGCTAAGTCAAATCATAAGTGATAGATCTATTAAAGAAAGTTCTGTTTCGCTTAATGGGATGCTTGACCTAGATCAATCGATCGTTTAACCTTTGGTATGAAAAGAACTGTAGGCTATGTCATCGTCGGCACGTAGCGTCCAGCGACTTTTAGCCGATCCAGAAAATTCCGATGATCCAGTACGTCTGTATTTCCTGCTTGCTCGGTGTCGGTATTTTGGACCGTGGGTCCTCAACCAACGAGTGAATTTGTGCTGCGTGCTCCCGATTCCAGATGGTGATGCAAAGAGACACAAGGTTTATACTGGTTCAGGCAATGGATGCCCTACGTCCAGTCTGAGAGAGTGTTCTTGTATTCCTCGCACCGAGGTGCTTGTAGTAGGGGGTTACAAGCTAGGTGAGAGAGGGAGTTCGTCCCAGGTCTCTGTGAGGGGAAATATGAATTACAGAGTGGGGTGCGTTCGTGAGCCGATTTGATCTGTCCTACTCGCCCCCCCCCTGAAAAAGTGCTGGCTACCTCCTTTTATAGCCGCAAGGGGAAGCCAGCGTACATGAGAGAACTATGCGTAAAGGACTATTTGATGACGTACTCTACTCCTGGGGCAGTGTGCCATTGTGGGAGTTCCCGTAGAAGTCTAGTCAGTATGGTCGGGCAGGCGACATGCTGCGCTCCTATGGATTTGTTGACTTGTGAAGTGCCGAGGCCTGGCGGCTGCTGTAGCTGGTCGCGCCGAGGCCCGCTGTGCAGAGGCCTTTAGAAGCGACAATGCGGGGTCTCGGCGGCCATCTCATAGTTGATTTAGGCGGAACAGTGCGGGATGTGCGTCTACAGGGTATGGTACCTGTATTGTCAGTGAGGGATGGAAAAAAGGAGATTTGACCGTTGTCCCGTGGCTTTTGTAGTAGTGCACTGTCGATCGTGGCTTATGTAGTGGGTGCAGCTGGGCGCATTAATTGGATGCGACAACTTGCCAGAGAGACGTTTGAGGCGGAGACGACGAGGTTGTGGGACGAGCCCGGCCTCGGGCGAGGCAGAGCACGAACAGTTTGTCCGAGGCCCCTCTAGAGGGTCTCGGGCGAGACGGAGCGGGATCAGTGAGTCCGAGGCCTTGTCGAGGGGTCTCGGGCGAGATGGAGCAGTTGGTGCGCTGATTCCAAGGTTACGGGGACCCAGCCCTGACTCCCCATGTCACGTTATCCTTGGTGCAGGAGTTAGGCAGCATAGTGGTCGGTAACCCCTGCTTCGTCCCATCGCAGATGGCAGGGTGTTGACGTGACTGACGTATAGTCGGCCACTTCGCTGTACTGTCCCGTCGTGCAGTTGTCGGAGTAGTTGAGCACTTTGATTGGATGTGATGTTCAGCCAGAGCAGTTTGGTCAAAGCGGCGGTCGCGGGGCTAGTGCCGAGCTGGCCTCGCGTGAATCGGAGAATCGGTACTTCTTCTGAGGCCTCGGCGAGGGGGCCTCGGGTGAATCGGAGATTCGTTGCTTCCTCTGAGGCCTCGGCGAGGGGGCCTCGGGTGAATCGGAGATTCGTTGCTTCCTCTGAGGCCTCGGTGAGGGGGCCTCGGGCGAATCAGAGATTCGTTGCTTCCTCTGAGGCCTCGGCGAGGGGGCCTCGGGCGAATCGGAGATTTTGGCCGAGACCTTGTTTGTTCTATTGGTTCTTGCTTTTTAGGGTCCAAGCAGTTTTTCGGTCTTTGCTTGGGGTACCCCTTTTTCTGGTATCCGACACTCGGCAAAGTGTACAAAGGTCAAAATAATAGCCAGGAGATGCACGAGTCAGTGGAAGTGGTTATTAAAATTCAACTGATGACATTGACATGACTGTGGAAGGCTAAGTGACAGAGGCCGATCATACTAGCATGGGTATACTCTTCCCTTGATGTTTGCCGGAGACTATTGATTGAAATTCATCTATTGATCTAAGAATTTGGCTCGTGGAAAAATTCGTATGCATTTTGTTTGATTAAAGTAATCGGCCAGTGCTTGGATTGCCATTCGCTGTTGAAGATCCAATTGTTGTTGCTACCTGCTATGCGTTATTGTGTGGGAGCCAAAGTTAGCTACGTATTCTGCTCAGAGAAGTCCAACGGATCAATTCTAGCACATAGAGATCGGCTCTCTTGAAGCATGATATATGAAGTGCAGTTCTCTATATAGCAGCACTGTACAAGCATACAAGGATTCCAGATGCAGCAGCTGATAAGCACACTAGTGAAAGCATCATTATATAAGTCCCAAGCAGAGACGCTTATCAGCTCAAAGTGGAGGAACATACATACAGATATGAGGTACATGCCCCTCTATGCTTGGCTCGCATATTCTTTATTCCTTGCTTTTTCTATCACTTGTGAACAATTTATCATAGGAAAAGCATGCCATTTAAGTAGTTGATGAATGAGATATGGAATGATGAAAGGAACCTCGCTTCTTTTTGCAAAGTACTTGGGAAAATTTCTTACAAAAAATTCAAAATCAATAGCTTGTCTCCTCAATGATGTCGAATTTCCTACCAGAGCATATGTTAGTCTCATTAAAAACCTTCCACATAAGTTGCTTGCTCTGTGTTGAGTTTTGTCGAGTCTTGTTGACCCTTGTTGAGAGATTTATCATGTTCCCAAGATCAAGATCACGTACACGCCACATATATGTGCTGCTTCTATACTGGGAGTACGAAATTTTTCATCCACATCAAAATGTTCTGCTCCTACACTAGGAGAAGACAAAAAATATATTAGGCTTTATTATAATAAATGCTCCAAGTTCTTGATAATATTTCTCTCAAAAGTTTGTTATAAAGAGAGACATGGGTTATGCAAAAGATGGATGCAAAAGAACTCCAAAATAAATAAATAAATAAAAGGAAAAAGAAAAGATGTGAAAAGATAGCCCATATTCTCACAAAAATATTCCATAAGAGAGAAATATATTTCAAAGAGCATAGTAGAACTAGGTTAGCCACCAAATATTCCACGCACATGCACATCTTGATCTAAGAGTATGACAATTCTCTCCTTGGATCCAGGATTTGACCTTACAATATATGCAAGGTAAGTACGCTACATATTTTACCCCTACCTAAAACTCCGCATAAGCTTTTAGAAGTAGGATAAGAAGAGACAAAACAATGCTTTGACGAGGAACTATACACATTGAGTGATCTGAGAGAATCATTTGAGGAGCAAAGCTATGTTTTAATTTGAAATTTTTTCAAAAACCCAGGTTTTCTGAGCAGGGGAAGCAAGGATGACTGGATTCTAATCCGTTCCATTTCTCAACCACCCAAGATGGTATGGTAGACACTTCAAAGTTCACATGTGTAGGTGAGGCTTGGAATAAGGTAATATCGCTGCCCGTAAATTCCTCGGCTCCTTGGAAGAAGACTATCTACTAGAATACCTGAGCTTTTATGCAGCATATTTTCGTACTGCCGGTTAACTTGTATTGCTATGATCGAACTCGGGGGGCCAACTACTAATCAGCTAAAGCAGATGAACAGAGATGCAGAGAAAGATCAATCTTGAAGTTATGAAGATCAAAAAGAAGATGGAGCCAATGCAGCTTCCGGTGATTGTGATCAATTGTCATCGGCTGGGGAAAAGAAGACCATCGGATCAAAATAGTTCGAAGCATGAAAACTCATACTTCAAACTAGGGGGGCCTGTGTTTACACCAAAATTTGGTAAGCTTATCCTGGAAAGGAAGAGATCGACCGATGATGTCAAAAGCAAGAAAGTTTCCTAATTAAGGGATATTTATGAGCCGGCCAGGAAATATTATTTAATAAATTTGAAAGAGACATGATGTCTAGGTGCATATCAGGATAAAAGAAACAAGGACATGTGTTAAACAAGGAAGCTTTATCAACAAGGACTCTACATAAGGAAAATCAGAGTCCATGTATCTATATTTCTTTTTGTCATCTAGTCGTGTTCGTTTAAGACTCTTATCAGCCCAGGGTATAAATATAAACCCCTGGCTATTGTAACAGAACATCAATCAATCAATCAAATACAAGTCAATTTACCTTTTTCGGCTCCGGCCACCCCTTAGGAGTAGGAGTAGAGTAGATCTCGGCGAGTTCTTCAGCGAGTATGGCTGCATCGATCCGGTCGACCTCCACTGCTTGTCTGTAAGTACCGTCATGGTATATACCTTTATTCGTATGGATGCATCGATCTGGTCGACCCCCACTATGACTCTGGTATAGGCTAGTTATCGACTCTTGCCTAGTTCAAGTATGGCCTGTGTGATTCTGTCTCACACCCCACTGCTTGAACTAGATCGAGGTCAAGTTATCAGCTCTACCTTTGAATGGCAGTCTTTGGTAGATTCATTAAGTTACCGATATTGCTTATTGCTTTCATTGTTTATCTAATTACAGCAATATCACTCTGCCCGATTGAGATTGATCTGGATCGGCCTTATATCTTATTTAACCCATCGTTTGCTAATCTAAAACTGATCTAATCTACATCTTAAACAATGAGTTATGTTTTTATCGGTTGTTTTATATCAATCTTAATCGTGCATAGTGTGCGGTTAAGGCATGTTCGATCTTGAGTAGATCTATTGGTTAGCGTGAAACGTTCCATGGCTTGTTATCATGGCCTATGGGATTCTACCTCTCACCCCACTGTTAGCACCATGGAGTGGGGATCGTTAGTTGATAGATCCGTTCCTGAGAAGGCATGACCTTAACTGTGCGCTATGCCTGAATCGGCTGTTTAGCCGATATCGAGCGCTCTCACGAATAGATCACATTACGAGACCATTGAAGTAGAGATAAGTTGAAAGATATGTTAGCCCCATGATCTTGTTATTGTATTACGGTCTGCATGATTCTGCCTCATGCCCCACTGATATTAGTAATGAGTTAGGGTCATCGAGTCTATTGTTGTTTCTACGGCCTGCATGATTCTGCCTCATGCCCCACTGGTCATAGCAATTGATGAGATCTAACATGTTCATTGGATTTATCTTTATTAGATGGTTGAGTGGTGTTGAATTGTTTCTTTACATAAATAGGAGTTCAGTTACTTGTAATCATTGGCTCAGTATAAACCGACCATCATCGATATCTTATTGCCATTGATTAATGTTTTCTTAAATGATATTTATTCTGAATGATAACCGATTCTTCTTACACAACCCCATAAGCTTTAACTGATCTATTCTTATGAATATGTTGGAATCAACTATTTAGTCGATCTCCTCTCATATCGGCTCTTAGAGCCGCACATTCGGGACTATCTGGCAACACCGACATGTTCCGCCCTTAATTACTAATAAACTTTCTCTCCTTGTCAATTGCAGGGTCAAATTGACTGGCACGTCTCGGGAGGATTGTGTAGGATCGACCACCCTTGTGCTGAAGCTTGGCGGATCTGCTCCCTCGAGCGGACCCTTTTGGCTTGCTACGTGTGTCCTCGGCACGGAACAAAATTCTGTGTCGACACTTCTCTTATCCGCATAACTTTTCTATCTTGATTGAGTAGCTTCTATATGTTGCTAAATGATCTGAACTTGCTCTTTGGCTTCTTTGACAAAGTCAATACCATAATACCTTCTTTCGCCTGGCTCAACCCAATTCAGAGGAGTTCTACACTTGTGGCCATATAAAGCTTCGAAAGGGGACATCTTGATGCTTTCCTAATAGCTATTGTTGTAGGAGAACTTAGCCAAAGGTAGCCATTTCTCCCATGAACCCTTTGAAGATATTACACAGGCTCTTAACATGTCTTCAAGAATCTGATTCACTCGTTTTGTTTGCCTAGCAGTTTGAGGGTGATAAGCAGAACTTTGGATCAATTTGGTACCCAACTGATTATGCAAATGTTCCCAAAAATGATTTACAAACTATGGACCTCTATCAGACACAATGATTCTTCATATCCCATGCAATCGTACTATGTGGTTGATATACAGCTCTGCATATTGATGTGGGCGGTAAACTGTCTGAACTGGAATGAAATGTGCAAACTTTGTTACCCTTCTGAGTGGTTGGAAGACCAACAATGAAATCCATGCTGATTTCTTCCCATTTCCAACCTAGAATAGGCAGTGGTTGGAGTAGCCCTGCTAGCTTCAAATTAACGGCTTTGACTTGGCAGCAAGTATCACATCTAGCCATATATGCAGCAATCTCTTTCTTCATCTTGGTCCACCAAAACTAGGTCTTCAAATCCTGATACATCTTGTTACTACCAGGATGGATGGACAATTTAGAAGAGTGTGCTTCATCTAAGAATTGGTTTCTAAGTTCTCTATCTTTAGGTACAACAAGTCTATCTTTAAACTAGAGTACACCTCTCTCATCTAATCTAAAATGTTTAGTCTCTTTTTCTTCCATCTTTCTCTTGATATGAAATATACCCATGTCGGTCTTTTGGAGTTCCATGACCTTAGCTTCAAGAGAGCAACTGATAGTGAGATTATGTAAAACTACATGATGCAGTAGGTTGAAGCCATCTTCCAGTAATGGTTTGCTGTGATACTTCTGGCTCAAAGCATCTGCAACTACATTTGCCTTGCCTGGATGATAATGCACCTCTAGGTTGTAATCTTTGATTAGCTCCAACCATCTTCTTTGTCTCATGTTCAACTCAGGTTGCATGAAGATGTACTTGAGGCTCTTGTGATCAGTGTAAATGTGTCACACATTGCCAAGCAAATAGTGCCTCCAAATCTTCAAGGCATGAACAACCGTGGCTAGCTCTAAATCATGAGTTAGGTAATTAAACTCATGTTTCCTCAGTTGATGTGAGGCATAGGCAATAACTCAGCCCTCTTGCATGAGCACACACCCCAAACTAGTACCAAATGTGTTGGAAAACACATCAAATGGTTTTTCTATGTCGGGCCATGCCAAAACCAGGGTGGTGGTCAACAAAGTCCGTAAAGTGTGAAAAGCAGCTTCACACTCCAAAGTCCACACAAACTCATCTTTCTGAAGTAATCTGGTCATGGGCTTGACTATCTTAGAGAAGTCTAGAATAAAACGATGGTAATAACCTGCTAATCCAAGGAAACTCCGAACTTCATGAACCAAAGTTGAGGCCTTCCAATCCATAACTTCTTGCACTTTGCCTGGGTCTACTAAGATTCCATCTTCAGATAACACATGACCAAGAAAAGGTACCTTCTTTAACCAAAATTCTCATTTGCTAAACTTGGCATACAGCTTATGTTCTTGTAATCTTGTTAAGACAACTCTTAGGTGTTCTTCATGATCTTCTGAATTCTCAGAATAAACTAAGATGTCATCAATAAACACCACTATGAATTTATCAAGTTCAGACATAAACACTGAATTCATGAGATACATGAAATGGGCAGGAGCATTGGTTAGACCAAAAGACATGACAAGATACTCATATAGACCATACCTAGTAGAGAAAGCAGTCTTAGGTATGTCTTCTAGCCTGATCTTAATCTGGTGGTACCACGATCTCAAATTGATCTTGGAGAACACTTTAGCCTTTGATAGATAATCGAACAACATATTAATTCGAGGCAATGGATACTTGTTCTTGATTGTTACCGCATTAAGGGGTCGGTAGTCCACACACATCTGCAAAGATTTATCCTTCTTTTTCATGAATATGGCAGGACAACCCCATGGCGATGAGCTGGGTCGAATGAGACCTTTTTCAAGAAGCTCCTACAATTACACTTTGAGCTCAGCTAATTCATTGGGTGGCATCCTATAAGGCCTTCATGAGATAGGTGTCGTGCCTGGTAATAATTCAATCTTGAACTCCACATCTCTGTTAGGTGGTAACCCAGGCAACTCATCTAGAAACACATCTAGGAATTCACATACCACTGGAATGTCAGCAATAATCATAGGCCGGATAGCATTAGATACATTTCAGAGGTCAAATCTCTAGGAAGTGGTACTAAGAAACCATTCTTACTGTCTGGTTCCCTTAACATAACCACTCGAGTGGAAGTATCAATAAGAACTCCATGGCCACTCATCCATATCATTTCTAGGATTACATCTATCCCCAACCCGGGCAATACTACAAGATCTGTCATATACTCCCGGTTGCTTATGGAGATGCGCACATCTCTAACTATTTGGTTGGTGGAGATTTGATTTTCGGCTGCACTTATGTAGTAACTACCCTTATCTACAGTAACTACCCTATGATTATGCTTGGATATAAATGTTTGACTCATAAATGAATGCGATGCTCCAGAATCAAACAAAACAACTACGGGATGTTGGTTCATAAGAAACGTACCCACAGTAAAAACTTCCCCGACAGGAATTTCTTCAATGGTGGTATAGTACACATGTCCCTGACGCACATTGGAATTACCCTGCTTCTGGTTGTTCTTCTTGGGATAGCGGCAATTTCTTGCCTAATGGTCAGGCTTGTTGTAGTTCCAACACGGTAGCTTCCAAGATTGTGTCTTCAAGGAATCGATTGCATAAGGATCAATATCAGCTGATTCAAATGCAGTGCTAGGATCAGCTCTCTCCGGACAACATCAGCAGATAACATCAATGAGCTATGGTTAGTGTCGGGAAGAATATATCGGACTCTACAAAAAAGAAAAGATTAGGGTCCAAGTTATCTTAAGTTAGGAATGTTTTCTTTTATTCCAAAGATTGTTATGAGTCGTATTTGAGTAGGATTCATGCTTATGTTCTGGGTATAAATATTAGACCCCGGCTATTGTAAAAAGCACCAATCAATCAATACCAATTACTTCTTCGGCTTCATGCCAACCTTAGGAGTAGGAGTACTATAGATCTCGGCGAGTTCTTCAACAAGCAGGGCTGCATCAATCCGGTTGACCTCCAGCTTGTTTGTAAGTACCGCCATGGCTTATACTTCCATTTGTAAGGGTGCATCGGTCCAGCCAACCTCTTATGAGCTCTAGTATAAGCTAGTTATCGACTCTTATCTAGTTCAGGTATGGCTACATCGGTTAAGTTTGACCTCCACTGCTCGAATTAGATTAAGGTCAAGTTATCAGCTCTACCTAAGGGTGGCATCCTTCAGGTAGATTCATTAAGTTACCGGTCTTGCTGATGTTCTTGTTGTCATTATTCTTCAGTAATATCAACCTACTCTATCGAGATTGATCTAGATCGGCCTCACATCCTTTTAGTATATCGTTTATTTTGCTATATTGTGTTAATTTTCACTTCAAACGATGCATTATGTTTTATCGACCGTTCTACTTTGATCTTGATCGTGCAAAGTACGCGGCCAAGGCATGACTGATCTTGAGAAGGTTTACTAGCTAGTTGAATCTGGTCTGTAGCTCGCTATTATGGCTATAATGATCTGGTCGATCCCCACTGGTAGCACTTTAGATCGGAGTACGCTAGCTGGTAGATTTGCTTTTGACCAGGCGTGGCATTGGCTGTTTGCTATGCCCGCATCGGCTAAATAGCCGATCGCCCATACTCTAACGCTTATAGTGTGTCTTCATGATTCTGTTAAATGTGAACAGATTTGTTTACTCTAAAGGTTTGATTTGTTATCTTTATCATAGCTGCCATCGATCCGGTCGAACCCCACTGTTAAGGATAACAGGTTAGGTCTAATGAGCTTATAGATCTATTCATATTAAATAGTCGATTGTTCACATGCTGTAATCCCTTTTCTACCTAAATCCATTATTTTAGCCGATTCGCTTATGCTTTCACAGATATGGCATGCTTTCATGAGCCTATCGAAGTATGGTCAGTTCTATGGACTTTCTGGTTCTAGACTATCATCATCATCATAGCTGCATCAATCCAGTCAAACCTCATTGTTGGTGGTGATAGATTAGATCTAGATGATTCATAGGTCTGTCTATATCAAACAGTCGATTGTTCGCGTAGCATATCCCTTTTCACCGGATTCATTGGCTTTACACCACGTATCGATCAAAATCTAATTTAGCCAGTGATGTATCTTTGATGCATACATGCTAATAGCTCAAGGAAAAGGGTCATTAAAACTAGGTGTATTGTATTCATTACTATAAAATTAATCATGACTGATGACCTTTATAGTCTTAAACAGCTGAGTTCTTCTTGTATCGGTTATTTTAGTCGATTTTCCTGTCTGGCTGCTCCCGAAGCAGCACACTTGGAACTGTTTGGGCAAAACCAGCATGTTCCACCCTAAATTACTGATAAACTTTCTCTCCTTGTCAATTGTAGGTCAAATTGACTGGCACACCCTTAGGAATTCATAGGATCGACTGCTTCTGTGTTGAAGCCAGGCAGATCTCCAGATCGTTCCGGCTTGCTGCATGTCCACCTGGCGTGGCTACCATGTTTTCACGCTGACATGTTCTGGCACGCCTAGTTGGACCCCACAATTGTCATGGCAACTCACAACAACAGTGACAGCCTTATGGTGCCTTATGAAGACCTACCTGATGAGGATAAAGATGTCATCAGTAATGCTATAGAAGAGTTTCAGAACAAGTATTTGTTGTCCTACACCAAAATACGTGATAATAAAATTGTTCAGAAATATCCACTACCAAGAGTTTTGATGCATGGGCAGTCGGATATAGATGAGGCTGATGATAGGCCTTTCTTCATAGATGTTGTAAACAAATTTGTTCATGATGCCATGTTGCACCATAATACAATTTTCTTGAACACATTCCACAATACCATGAAAGCGGTGTTTCATGGATATCCAATTGATCAAGTTGGACCAGCTTATTATAACATTCCACATCCATCGACTCAGGGGACTAATCAAGCTGGTAATAGCCATCCAGAAGCAACGCTAACTAGTAATGATGATGTCCAGGCAGTTTAGAGTTTATCTGAACAAGTTCAAGGTATCGCTACTAATGAAATACAAAATAATCCTAGATTATCAGTGCAGTATGTGCAACAGCAGATGGGGCAAATGGTTAATTTTGGCACATCAAGCCAAATACCGTCGTCAGCTCAGAAAATAGCGCCATCAGTTCAAAGGATTCGTAGAGATGTCGATCCTAACATCTACAACCAGAGACTTCAAGCAACAAATCAGCAAAGGACCCAACAGATAGAGATTCCATAAGGATATCACTATGGCACAGATTACAATACCCTTCATATGATTCCAAATCCAGGGTATCAAGGTACCCAAAATTTTAATTCACAGATGGGTCAACAATTGTAGAGAAATCTAGATTCAAATACTGATGAGTTGTTGCTCAGAGTGACCGAGATAATGAAGAATTAGTTCGGTTTGAAACCAAAAGGGCAGACCTTTTCGTACATACATTCATATCCAGAGTGGTATGATCTGGTCGCTCTTCCTACAAATTATAGGAATTTGCTAAGTTCACTGGTCAAGATAGCACAAGTACAATAGAACACGTCAGTCGGTATCTTACACAATTGGGCGAAGCATCCATTGAAGAGGCTCATCGAGTTTGTTTCTTCTCCTTGTCCTTGTTAGGACCAGCCTTCACTTGGTTTTCATCATTGCCAGTTAATTCCATTGCTAATTGGGCTAACCTAGAGAAGAAGTTTCATACATATTTTTATACTAGGACATGAGAAAAGAAAATCACATATTTGACGACCATAAGGTAGAGAACTGATGAATTGGGTGCCGAGTTTCTTCAGAGGTTCTGAGGGACTAGAAATTTGTGCTTCTCATTGAATCTAACTAAGGATCAGCTAGCTGCTTTAGCTGTTCAAGGGATGTTGCCAACATAGAGGGAGAAGCTGCTTGAACAAGAGTTTGACAACTTAGGTCAGTTGGCTCAATGAGTGGCAGCACTCAATAGCCAATTCCAGAGTATGCATGGAGATACCCAATTCTAGAAGAATGTCACAATTGCCGAAGCCTATAATCCATATTCAGTTGATGATGGCAATGAGGACGATGAAGAAGAGATTGCTGAGGCCAAATGGAATTGGGGTAAGAAGACAGTGACGGTGCCAAATCCTTGGGGAAAAGGAGTTAAGGAGAGCTATGACTTCGATGTCACAAAATCAGACAAGCTCTTTGATTTCTTGCTTGAGAGAGGACAGATCAAGTTGCCCGCCAATCATGTTATGTTACCTCCTGATCAGTTGAAGAATAAGAAATTCTGCAAATTTCATAATGTTACTTCTCTTTCTACTAACGAGTGTAGAATTTTCTGGCAACATATACAGAGGGCTATTCAGCAAGGGAAGCTTAAATTGGATACACCTCGGAAGATGAAAGTTGATGATAATCCTTTCCCAAGAGATCAGAATATGGTCAATGTGAAGTTGCTCAAAGGAAAGGCTAAAGTCCTGACATCAACCAGAGCAAAAGAAACTAGAACAGTCGATCCAAAGATACAAATATCGGCTGATAAATATAGAGAGATTAAAGGGCGTCGTGACCAATAGAAGAGCCAACATGAACAGGGAGAGATATCAAGGGATGGGGCGATAAGGCCATGTGTCACATCTCAAATTTTGTTGAATAAATGGCAATGGAAGAAGGCAAAGGATTATCAGCATTGGTTAGAAGAGAAAGAATACCAGCGTCAATAGGAGAAAGAGAGGTATGAAAGTAAGCAAGCTGAATCACATTGGAATTGTCCTTTCTTCAAACATTATTGGAATGAAGGTTTGAAATTGCCTACTAGAAATAATTGCCCAGAGTGCAGTGAGCAATATTGGGAGTTTAGGCAATCTCAAGCCAACCGCCAGACTATCCATGCTCGAGATGAGTATCATCATAATAATATGAATCAGCGCCTAAAAATAGAAGTGTTCATGATCAGCTTGGTAAGCGAGTTGTTGATCAAAACTGGTCTGATTATGAAAAAGAAGATAATGAGGAAGAGTATGTTTGGTAGGTAGGGCAATGGTGTCTAGGAGGTTTGACAAGAAGCCAAAAAAGAAGGGTACAACATCTAAGGAATAGAGAGCTAGAATAGGCTCAGGCATCTAGTAGAGCTCAAGTGTGGTGTGCTAAACAAATAGCCAATAGGGGTCAACCATCGGCAAATATTCAAATGGCTTCTCTGTTACCATCAGAATTTAGAGCTACAACAGATCAAGAAGTCTATTCAAATTTTGATGAATCGGAATATGAGGAGATAGTTGCCAAGTTGACAGTGATACAACAAGATATATTCGACAAGCTAGTCAAGCATCGACACTTAAAGGCTTTATATGTAAAAGGTTTTGTTGATGGGAAGCTGATGAGCAAAATGTTGGTGGATGGAGGTGCTTCTGTTAATCTTATGCCTTATACTACTTTTCGCAAGCTTGGCAAGGGACCAGGAGATTTGATTGAGACCGACATGATGCTTAAGGATTTTGGAGGTAATGCATCCAAGACCAGGGGGCAATAAACGTCAAATTGACAATTGGGAGTAAGACTTTGCTCACTACATTCTTTGTCATTAATGGAAAGCGTTCATACAGTTTACTCCTTGGTCATGATTGGATTCATGCAAATTGTTGTGTACCATTGACTATGCATCAATGCTTGATTCAGTGGCATGGAGATGATGTTGAGCTGATTCATGCTGATGATTCTGTGAGCATAGCAACAGCTGACCCAATGTATTGGGAACTTGTCGGCATGAAATTTTGTCCCGTGCTGGGGCACACGAGCAAGTCAGAAGGGTCTGCTCGATGGAGCTGGAGATCCACCTAGCTTCAACACAGGGATTATCGATCCTGCGCACTCCTCCCGAGACGTGCCAGTCAATTTGACCCTACAATTGACAAGGAGAAAAAGCTAATCAGTAATTTAAGGTGGAACATGCCGGTGTTGCTAGACAGTCCCGAATGTGTGGCTCTGAGAGCCGATGCGGAAGGAGATCGACTAAATAGTCAATTCCAGCATACTCATAAGAATAAATCAGTTAAAGCTCGTAGAGTTATGGAAAAAATCGGTTATCATTCAGGATGAATATCGTTATTTAGACAAATATTAGTCAATAGCAATAGGATGTCAACAATAATCAGTTTATGCTAAGCCAATGACTGCAAGCAACTGAATCCCTTTTTATATAAAAGAAACAACTCATCATCATTTAACCTTTTAATAGAGATAAATCTAATGAACATATTAGATCTCATCTATCGTTATGACCAGTGGGGCATGAGGCAAAATCATGCAAGCCGTAGAAATAGCGATAAATTCGACGACCCTAACTTATTACTAATATCAGTGGGGCATGAGGCAGAATCATGCAGGCCACAATACAATAATAAGATCATGGGGCTAACACATCTTTCAACCTATCTTTACTTCAACGGTCTCGTGACATGAACTACATATGTGAAAACACTCAATATCAGCTAAAACAGCCGATTCAGGCATAGCGCACAATTAAAGTCATGCCCTATTAGGAACAGATCTACCAAATAACGATCCCCACTCTATGGTGCTAAGAGTGGGGTGTGAGGTAGAATCACACAGGCTATGATAACGGGCCATGGAACGGTTCTCGTGAGCCAATAGATCTATTCAAGACTAGACATGCCTTAACTGCACACTATGCATGATCAAGATTGACACAAAACAGTCGATAAAACATAACTCATCGTTTAAAGTGCAGATTAGATCAATTTAGATTAATAAATGATGGGTTAAACATGATATAAGGCCGATCTAGATCAATTCCAATCGGGTGAAGTGATATTGCTGTAATTAAATAAATAATGAAAGTAATAAGCAATATCGGTAACTTAATGAATCTATCCGAAGGACGCCACCCTTAGATAGAGCCGATAACTTGACCTTAATATGGAGGTCGACCGGATCGATGTAGCCGTACTTGAACTAAACAAAAGTTGATAACAAGCTTATACCAGAGTCACAGTGGAGGTCGACCGAATCGATGCAGCCGTATGAACAGAAGTATAAGCCAAGACAGTACTTACAGACAAGCTGGAGGTTGACCAGACCGATGCAGCCCTACTCGCTAAAGAACTTGTCGAGATCTACTCTACGCCTACTCCTAAGGGGTGGCCAGAGCCAAAAAAAGTAAGTAACTTGTATTTGATTGATTGTGTGTCCTCTTACAATAGCCGGGGTCCAATATTTATACCCGGAGCCTAAATATGAATCCTACTCGAGCATGACTCATTGCAATCTTCGGCATAGAAGAAAACATTCCTAATTTAAGATAACTTGGACCCAAATCTTTCCCTTTTTGTAGAGTCCGATATGTAATTTTCTGGCACCAATTGTAGCTCATCATCGCTATCTGCTGACGTCATCCAAAGAGATCCGATTCTAGAGTCGTATCTGAATCAGCTGATATCAATCCTTATGCAATCGATTCCTTGATCGACACAATTTTGGAAGCTTCGAGTTCCCGCATTTTTCTCTCCAAATTTTGGTGTAAACACATGCCCCCCAATTTTGGGATAAAAGTGATTTTATTCCAAAATTCCTATTTATCTGTTTACCACGCTGCAACTGTTTTGCTCCGAGATATACACGCGACTCCTGACTTCCTGGACCGAGTCTTATATAATGTCCCAATAGTATCTTTTTCGACTCACTCGGCCTGTTTGCTTTCCCCTTCTTTTTCGAGCAAATCTCAACAGCCGACGCCGCCATTGCCAAAGCTTCAACCCTAGCAAATCTTCTGCCCCATCAAGCTCTTATTCAAGCAGTCTTCCTCAGATTCACATTTGTGTCGGTGGTAATGGTGACCAGCGACCACATCCCCGAGGTATGCTTTCAAATTGCCATTCTCAAAATGTTGGTTGCTACCCTGTATTTCCTTTGTCCTCAAATTTATTTTATCTGATTTCTAGGAAATGAGGAACGAAATCTTGATTCCGTCAGCTGTTACTTCCAATGTTTATTTTCTTGGGCCTATGGGTGATCCTGATCCATCTGATTTCATCCATCAAGAAACCAACCAAATCCCCTTCAAACAGTCTGTAGTGGATTTGTCCTCCTAGAATATCAAAACTCCCTTCAGAAACTGGCCTAAAATGCCAAGGGGTGGAGAGATTGGTTTCATAGGATATCCGAGAAAAAGGGTGGAGATTGGGAGTTTGATGATTTGAATCAATGCTTGACACTCTTGTTGTCCGGGATGGATAGGAATGATTCACTCTTGATTTCTGCATCTTATTTCTGGTCCAATGCCCTTAATGCCTTTGTATTTGGTCACGGTCCAATGATGATCACTCTAGCCGATGTTTACATGTTGACCGGTCTTAGAATTACTGGATCAATGCAGCCTTATGAGTACTTGAGTGCCAGATCCAAGAAATTAGCCAAGATATCAGACTACACAGGATGGGCCAGTTACATTCTGAACCATATTGGAGACGAATCAAATGTTAGTGAAAGGGAATATGTAGCCTTTCTGAACATGTGGCTTGAGAGATTCATCTTCTGTGGGTCATCTTGTGGCCCGACTTACAATCATAAACTCATGGCCAAGCATCTAGTAGTAGGCAAGGACATCCCTCTCGGAAAGTATCTGTTAGGAGCCGCTTATCATCTGATGTACCAAGTAGCTGCCCAATTACTAAAGAATGAACCAATGCATGCTATTAGTGGCCCCTAGTGGTTGATACAACTATGGCTTAACCTGTACATGCACAAGATTATAAGGCTTGATCTCAGAAACCTATGTTTCCCTTCCTCCAACTTTGATGAGGAATATAAAGGCGAAGAAGGAAGAACCCATCAGTGTACAAGCTATGGTGAGGCTGCATCGGCCATAGCAATCGATATTGACATTGGCCATCTCTTCAAAAAGTTTTATAGATTGTTTAATGCAAACATCCTAACCTGGCTGCCATACGACAAGGATGAAAACAATGAGTTGATCTTCCCATTCAAATTTTGATTTGAATCAGGCTGCTCGGATGAAACGGCGGCTGCAATCTTCAATTCCTTTATCAAGCCCTGCGTCCTACCAGCCAAATTTCATCATGGTCGTGCCAAAATGGCCATAGGTTCCTTCCTCCTAGGCAACCTTCCATCCTATGAATTCTACAACCCCTCTTTTGTAGCTTGTCAGTTTGGTTTTGGCCAATTGCCCCCTCAACTTTTCTTTAAGGATGTACTGAGGCCAAGAGAGGATATTAGTGAAGTACTGGAAGTCTTCAGAGTTTTCCAGCTAGGGTCAGATCTTCCTTCCCTTTGCTTGCATGACTAGGTCAGAGTCAACTTCTCTTCCACTCTCTTTGACTCCTGGTGGCAAGAATGGCACTCCTATCTTTTCTGTGGGTTGGGTCACCCTTTGTGTATAGCTCTAGATGGGGAATTTACTTCTGACAGAGAGGTAACTTGCCATTTCTTTTTAAGAAAGTTGTTTGACAAATTCCTCTACCAACTGTTCTAATCAACCTTTTTAGGATGCTGAATTTGATCCTTCGAGCTTGGATAGGAAGAGGCGTCCTATAGATTACTAGCCACCATGCCCAGTTTTAAGAATGGGATCGGCTATGCCTTCACTGAAGAAATTGATGAAAACTCATGCTGCCTCCACTATTGTAACATATCATTCTTCAAAGCGCAAGGTGGCTCAAGGGACAACCCAAAAAAACACTACTAGGAAGAGGCTCCGTAGAACGAGACCATTAGCTGCTCCGGTAAACAATCCATTTCCTTCTCAAAATGTTATTCAACTGCTGATCCTATTCCTTCACAGTTATCAAGCATTACGTTCCAACCTATTCTAGGTGCGGAACTGCTATCCCAGGCGTTTGACTTAGCACCAACTAAACCCCCATCGGTTGATCCTCAAAAGGAGCCAATTTCGGTTGAAATAACTGATGCTTCCATAACAGCAGAAAATGTTAGTTTTATCCTTGATGCTTGTCAGAGTATTTTCTTTGACCTTTTCATTTACTCAGTTTCCATCCTTCACATGGCATCTTACCATGCCAGATACTTCTTGAGGAAACACCCATGCAAGAGCGAGAGCCTAACAGTCCACTTAATGATCCTATCGATGTCGAAGGTGATCTTATTGCCGTCGACACTCAGACTGTTGATTCCCCAGCTCGGCATACAACTGATGGTAAGGAAGTTATATGTCCCTTTATTCTTTTACAATAATTATGAACTAAAAATTTCCTTGATACTGTAGATGCTAATGTTGAAAGCTCAAAGCCAATTCAACCAGATGCTATTGGTGCACCATCAGTTGTTCCTTCTTTTCAGATAGAGGCTACTATAGAGAAGGTACTGTATCCTCTTTGCCATCCATTTGTTATAAACTGATTTAAACATTCTAATCAAGATTTCCTTATACACAGGCACTCAATCTTCTAGCCCTGAGTTACTCTTTCAATCTTGAGGAGTATCTTGATGAGGATGAAATCAGATCATCATCCACTTCTTCCAAGGAAATTTTGTCAGAAGAGACCAAAAATCAGCTAAGAGATGTTCTGCCAATGTTTGAGAAGAATATAGCCGATTTGGTCCAAGACATTAATTCAACGCATAGAGCCTTCTTGGTCATTAAGGGTAATCCATCTCTGGCTCTCTCCATAGTTTTATCCCCTCTATCCATTTTTGAAGATCAGGTCCTGAGGGTGAAACAGGCTCAGAGGAATCTATTCAATCGTGAAACTTTGTTGGCCAAGGAGAACTCTAACAGGCAAGAGGCTAAAGAACTGGCACAGTTGATTGACCACTTGAAGAACTCCTCCCTCAATATTGACCCAGAATTGTCTCAATTGGAAGCCAGGCATTGTAGCACTCGGTTTTAAGAACAAAACCAGATACACACCATATGTGAGCCCGGGAAGTCAAATCTCACATATAGCTATAAATAAGGGTAATATCAAAAGACAATGCTTAAATACATAGCGTATTAGTATAAAGAATATAACCTCAGAGTATAGACAGCATAAAGACAACTCCGATCTTCAGGCGAAGACTCCAAATCCACAGGGACAACTGACTGGTTGATCACAAGCCTAATTCCTCCAAACTCTAGCAATCTGGTACCCATCCAAGATTTTTATCCAAATAATTGAAAAATAAAGCAAGCGTAAGTACATGTCGTACTCAACAAATATAACATGAGGTTCATGAGGCTCAAAAGGCTGACACTGGTTTAACTGCGATAAGCTTTTAATGAATCATCTTTTAGCCATTGGGTGGCAACAAGTTTTTTTTCCACAAGCCCATAAACACATGATTAGGTAAACATGAATAATGAATAGCATAAACAGTAATAATTAATGAGCATCTTCATCATCAGTATCATCAGTGTTCATCATCTATTCCGTAAGGGTTCCAAGGCCGCTCGTGACCGTGAGCACGGCTGATATACCAGTTTTACACTCTGCAAAGGTTGTACACTTTCACTGTGAGTCATGATTTACCCTTTCGCCCGAGGTCACGAGCCTCTTGACCCACTACCAAGGAAGGTCGGCAGGGTTCACTATGAAGCCTTTCAAAGGTTCATCTAACAAGTTAGGGCCGCTAAGGTTTCCCCATCAATAAGCATGAACCCCCTCCAAGGAGTGACTAACAATATACAAAGAAACCAAAGTGCACTCTCTTGGCAGGCCAAGATCATACAAACTGGAGCCCCACTTGTGCCATAAAGGTAACCTCTAACAAGCTAGAAAAGGTCCTCATACTGAGCTAAAGCCAGAGCCATATAGGCCTCACAACTGTACTGTAAGTCCCGGATGATCACTTATAGATAAGTCCTTAGGGAGAGGAATCTAGAACACCATAAAAACAGCCCAATGCTCTAGCCCCCTGATTCTATGTTGCTAAAAAGAATCTTTTAATGTTTATTGCATATTACATTAGTCAAGTTACAAGATCATGTCTTTAGTTGAGCACTAGCATCATACTACCCAATGCAATAACCCAAAGGTATCAAGGTACAGGGTAACAAAATACTAGGAAATCCTTAGTGGCAGTCAAGGTAGACACATGCAGTATGAATTAAATGATTAAAGGTATATAGGACAACAAGGAAGATCCCATGCTATACTTGCCTTAAACACCGATCCTTCGGTAAGCTTTAATCTTCAACGTTCTTTTTCTTCTTCTTGATCACCACATATATCTCACCGACTAGACATGGTAATAAAGCACCACACAACCATTCATGCAATCATACATGAACCAAACAATAGATTTAAATTAGAACAGTACACCAAACATAGAAAAACAAGTAAAAGAGTTTGAAACATGATTCTACGCATCACTACGAACACGCAGTCGCGGGAAGCACTCTAATCGGAGCTACGGTTGAAAAGATACATCTACCAAAAGATCTACTCATAAAACTATTAGTTTCATGTGTTTTAATTATATAAAAACATATATAATATATTTTATAGATAATATAAATTAAGTCAAATTTGAGTTTGAAATATAATACTAAAGTAAAACAAATCATATTTTATTTATAAAACCCAGTTGCATAATTGTTATTCAAGATATGATTTAAACCATGAAATTCTAGAAATAGTAATATGATAAACATTGTTACTAACGCATAGATCTCGTTCCTATGAATCTAACGCAACTTGGATGGATCAAAACGGAGCTTAAACACAGAAGATATGAAATAAACAAGATTTCCTTTAGTAAAATATTAGATTAAATCTAATCGCGAATTTTAAAAGTTGAAAACATACTTAATAGTGGTATGAACACGAAGGTGATGAAATTATGAACCTAACGCAATTTGAACGGGTCAAATCAGAGTTAAAACGGATAAGTTATGGCTAAAACAAAATCAGTGGCAAAACTGTAAATAGCTGAAAACATATTTTTGAAGTCAACCGAGAAAAATACACTTTTTAAAAGAAGACGTATTCTATCTAATATGTAATGGACTGCGGGTTCTATTTTAAAGAAACCGAGGGGCTCTTTATAAAGATTGCATGCGAAGGGGTAAGTTTTATTCCCAGCCCTTGATCTAGATTTGGACGGCCAGGATCAAAATAGGAAGAGAGAGGGAGGAGGCTGCTGCCGGAACAATAGCTGGCGCGGTGGCGCCATGACCGGAAAATCTGGGACCTCGCCGGCGCGCGTGACTCAAGGCCTACGGCCATGATTTTTAACGGGAACTGCACTGGGGCGAAAGAGGGAGGTCGATGCGAACTCACCTAGCTGCTTCCCGCGGAGGATTGTAGGGTCCGTGGCGGCGTGGAGAGGACGGCAGCAGTGCGGCTATGGCGGTGCTAGGCGGCGGCAGTGGTTGTTCGACAGTCTCGGCGAGAGCAGCGGCTTGCCTATCGGGTTAGGCGAGGGTAGTGAGGTGCGGGCGGCTGATATGGGGCGGAGCGGTGTGGAGAGGACCGAGGTAGTTCGGCGGCGTCAAGCTTCATGCGGCGGAATCCATCGATGGCGCAAGGCTGGCTCGGCCAAGGGCAGGTGCGAGATGGGTCTCAGGGTAGGCGGCACGGCGCGGAGGCTTGATACTTATGGGGCTAGCGCGGCTTGGACAGCAAGGCAACGAGCTCGGAAGGCAGCAGTGGCTGGGACGGACACGGCCTCCTTCGTCGGAGCAGTGTCCGGTGCGACAATGGAACGAGGAAGAAGAAACCGGCTGACATGGGGGCCCAGGGTGGCAGCGAGGGAAGGGTGCGGGGTCTTCAGCTTGGGCCTTCGACGCGAGTGAGAGGAAGCGAAGGAAAACTAGGGCCGGTCGCGGAGGTGGGCTGTGCGGAGTGGGCGCGGGAGAAGGGCCGGCGCGCGCTAGGCTGCGAAGCTGGGCCGCGGGGCTTGCTGAGCCACGGAGGGAATGGGGCAGGCCTTCAGGCGAGGAGGAGGAGGCTAGGCCGAAGAAAACCGTGGGCCAAAAGGCAAGGCTTGCGAAATTTTTTCCAAATTTGATTTTTCTAATACTTTTTCAAATGGATTTCAAATTCATTTGAACCTTGAATCAAAACAAAATTTAAATATTATTTAAAATATACTTTCAATTCAAAGTAAACAGAGAAATTTTGGTAAGTTTTCAAAAATAAATTTTATACATTTTTAAATTCTTTTATTTTCTAATTCTTTTCTTTCTTTTCTTTTACTTCAAAGCCATCTTTAAATTTATTTTTTTCAAAAGCATTTTGAATGTGTTCAATTTGAATCAAATCCACACAGTTCAAAGAAACAAATGCACTAGCATGTATGCACAAACATGTTGCTAAACCTTATGATGAATTTTAATTTAATGAAAATTTTAATTCCCTATATTTCATGAGCACAAAAATGTGAAATTAAATCAATTTAACTTCATTTCCAAAATTCAAATTTTAGGGTGTTACAGGCATGCAGAACTTGAGAAGGAGCTAGAAAATGTGAAGGCTCCCATTGATCGTCATAAGTCCACCCTATCTCAAATACCTGATGCCATTCAACAAAAGAAATAGGAACTGCTGGCCAAAGTCAGAGAAGGTAGAGCCGTCTGAAGTAGACTCGAGAGCATTCCTAGATCAGCCGAAGAAGACAAACAATAGATCGCAAAAGTTGATGCTATTCGGCTAGAAGTGTTGAAAGCGATCCAGGATGTTCTAGACTTGTAATTCGTGTATCAACATATGTCTTGTGTGGAACCAATGACAACCATACTTTCCATTGTCTCACTGTGTTTTCTTTGTTTTGGCTAAAGAGCCGATTTGAAAATAGTCGATTCTAGACTACCGATCTTAATCCAATGTAGGTCTGAAAACATGGCCTTTATTAAGAGAACCCCTTGATCTTCTATCTTTAGTCGCCCCATGCCATATTCCCTTCGGTATTTGTGAGGTGGCGCTTTGCCTTCTATTAATTGCGGTTGCCTTTTGCACGTCCTGAGGCATCTACCTCTTCTATCCGTGGCTTCAAATACCAGGTGAGGGCTCCGACCTCGAGCACATCTACACTCGCAATCGCTCCTGTTCTTTTGCACTTCTCCACCCTGGCAGAACTCTGTAGCGTACTTCATTCCTGTAGATTCGATCAACTTCATAGCTGGCGAGGACAACCATGAGGTGAATATGCCGGTAAATCAGCGCCTTCGACGCATGAGGTGAGATCGACATCTTCTGCTTATGATGATGAACTATTCTGATTTGTCTATAGATTCATTTTGAATGACAGTCTCTGTCCACCAACATCTTGTTCATCGACTTCCCATCAACCAAACCTTTTACATATAAAGCCTTTAAGTGCCGATGCTTGACTGGTTTATCAAATATAGCCTGTTGTATAACCGTCAGCTTGGCAACTATCTCTTCATACACCGATTCATCAAAATCTGAATAAACTTCTTGATCTGCCGGAGCTCCAAACTCTGATGGTAACAGAAAAGTCATTTGAATATCAGCCGATGGTTGCCTTCTATCGGTTGTTTGCTTAGCACGCCATACTTGAGGTTTACCGGATGCCTAAGCCTGTTCCAACTCTCTATTCTTTAGGCATTGCACCCTTCTCTTCTGGCTTCTTGTCAAACCTCCTGGACACCATTGGCCTTCCTGCCAAACATATTCTCTCTCATTGCCTTCTTCTTCACAATCAGTCCAGTCTTGATCCACAACTCTTTTGCCAAGCCGATTATGAACACTTCCATTTTTAAGCGTTGATCCATGTTATTATGATGATATGCATCTTGAGCATGGATAGACCAGCGGTTGGCTTTAGATTGCCTAAACTCCCAATACTGATCACTACACTTTAGACAGTTATTCCTGGTAGGTAACTTCAAACCTTCGTTCCAGTAATGTCTGAAGAAAGGATAATTCCAATGTGATTCAGCTTGCTTTCTTTCATACCTCTCTTTTTCTTATTGACGCTGGTATTCTTGCTCTTCTAACCAACGCTGATAATCCTTTTCCTTCTGCTGCTGCCATTTATTCAACAGAATTTGAGATGTAATCCGTGGCTTTGTCGCCCCACCTTTTGACGTTTCTCCCTACTCATATCAGCTCTTTTGCTTGTCACGAAGTCTTCCAATTTCTCTATATTTGTCAACCGATATTTGCATTTCGGGATCGACTATTCCAGCTTCTCTTGATTTGGTTGATGTTAGCACCTTAGTCATTCCTTTGAACAGCCTAGCATCAACCATGTTTTGATCTCCTGGGAAAGGAATATCATCAACTTTCATTTTCCAAGGCGTATCAAATTTGAGTCTTCCTTCCTGAATAGCCCTCTAAATATGCTGCCAAAAATTCTGCATTCATTAGTAGAATGAGAAGTAGCATTATGGAACTTGCAGAACTTCTTATTCTTCAATTGATCAGGGGGCAACATAACATGATTATCGGGCAACTTGATATGTCCCTTCTCAAGCAAGAAATCGAAGAGCTTATCTGATTTTGTGACATCAAAGTCATAGCCTCCTCGACTTCTCTTCCCCAAGGATTTGGCACCATTACTATCTTTTTGCCCCAATTCCATTCAGCTGCAGCAACCTCTTCTTCTTCATCTTCATAGCCATCATCGACTGAATATGGATTATAAGCTTCGGCCACTGTGGTACTCTTCTAGAATCGGGTATCTCTGCGCATACTCTGGAATTGGCTATTGAGCGCCGCCACTCGTTGAACCAATTGACCCAAGTTGTCAAATTCTTGTCTCAGCAGTCTTTCTTTCCATGTTGGCAGCATCCCTTGAACGACCAAAGCAGTTGTCGATGTTTGACCACCGATAGCCTGCCATGGGGGTACCCGGGGCAGTATGTTCGGGCTTCAGCGTATGCGGAACTCGATGGTTAACGTAAGAGACAGTTGATGTATCCTGGTTCAGACCCCCGATCTTTGATCGAGTAATAGCCCTATGTCCAGTCGATGTTTAGCCTTTGCGTTGGATTGATTGTAAAGTGTTTTTCAGTTGTTGTTCTCTAGGAACCCTGCCCTTCCTTATATAGTCAGGAGGTCAGAATCCTAGTCGGTTTACAATGAGAGTTCCTAGTAGGATTACAGAATAATACTACTACTAAGATTACATAGGAAGAATCCTAGTTAGACTAGATCTTCTCCCTTCCTTGCGGGGTATCCCGTGGGTCCCGCACCGACAAGCCCTCGAGCACTTCATGGTTGAACTCTGGAAGCCTCGTCTTGTCCTTCAGGTCTTGTTGAGCAGGAACAAGCGTCGTCCGAGTGCTTTCTTGAGCGAAACCATGTAGCGCTTCATGACATCTTCACGTGGTGTGTACCTTTTTGAAGAAAAAAGTACTCCCATTTGGGTGTAGCCCCCGAGCCTCTTGCTGTTTGGCACAAGGAGCTAGAGGGTCTTCCCTTGAAATCGCTCTAATTCTTCGTCGAAGGGCTCCTGAGCATATACCCGGGTTCTTTGTCAAAAAGAGCTCGGATATAGCTAGGTCTGGGTTCTTTTTGTCGTGTGGCCTTAAAGTGGTCTATCTTGGAGAAGTCTTCTGAGTGATGTGTGCTTTTTTGAAGGAAAAAATGCACTCACTGAGTGTAGCCCCCGAGCCTCTTGCTATTTGGAACAAAAAGTTGGAGGGTCTTGAATCTTATGTTGTTTGAGAGCTGCTGTCTTGAGGAAGTCTTCTGAGTGATGTGCGCTTTTTTGAAGGAAAAAGTGCACTCACTGAGTGTAGCCTCCAAGCCTATTGCTATTTGGAACAAAAAGTTGGAGGGTCTTGAGTCTGAGTTGTTCAAATGACTGGAAGCCTTTTTTATTGCAACCCCCGAGCATATATCTGGGTTCTTTTATCCGAAAAGAACTCGGATACAGGATCTTGGCATGTTCTCTGGTAGTCTACTGTTGTCAGATGTAGTTGTATGGTGGTGGTTGATAGTAAATGTTGTTTGTTCATGAGTTGTACAGTGTTGGTATATTCTTCCGAATATGCTCGTTCTTGAGTACTACTCCTTCACGCCTGAGTCCTCCATTATTGAGTTGTCTTTTCACTATGTCCTTTGTTAGGCTTGTTTCATTGGTGCTCTTGGTCCTTGTGCACCGCTCCTTCAGTCTATAAATACCCTCCTAGAGTGCTGTTTTGATTCATTGAGCATTTTGTTGCTTGTTCTAAAGTCTCTGTAGTAATGAATATGGTAGTTTGTGAAGTAGAGCAGCCCTCAGGCATATTTTGTAGTTCTTGTATATCTTGTCATAGCTAAAGGAAGTCTTGTGATAGGGATTAGAGGTAGACTAATCCTGCAGCAGCAATGTACCAGGAGGTACATGGTGGTAGTTGGAGGAAGTCTTGTGATGTGGGCTTCGTTCCTTCATCTGGCAGTTCTGGGTTGATCCTCATTGCCTATCCTGAGACTGTCCGGTGCAAGTCAACACCATATCTAGCATCACATCGGACTTGGGTAGACAGATGCCTACCGGCCTTCTCTACTTCGTATTGTCCCACCGTTCTGCTAGTTTCTGCCTCAGATGCACTACGTCCGTCCTTTGAAGAAAACAGTGTAGCTGAGTACGGTTTGTTCTATCGAGTAGCAATTTGGAACACGTAGTCGTTCCAGAGCCTAGCTGTGTCTGGGTTCCTCTTTGCTACCTTGCTTGTCGTAGTACCGAGTTCGTTGCGTCTTGTAAGATGTGTAATCTTCTATTTTTGGAAACCATTTATAATGGAAAGAATCTTGTCTTCTGAGTTGTCATTCTTTATTCTGCTGATGTCCTGGTTGTTTGTGAGTTTCCCGAGTTCTTTCTATAAGGACCGGGTTGTTGCGTTCCTTGTGAGGTAACTCTTCGTTGCTTCATGGTTGATGAGTTCTTTTTGTAGCAATATGATAACTCCGCCGTCGTGCTGGATGGATAAGTCTGAAATCTGCCCATTGAACGGTACCATTGTGTGGATTTGTGTCATCCGTCATTTTAGCTGTGTCAGTAAATGGACCATTGCGTCCTCATGCCGTGTTAAAACGGGCCTAGTGGGCCGTGTTTTTACTGGTGTGAAATCTATTTAAGGGCCTTTCCTCTTCTTCTTTTTTACTGCCCTGATTTTCCCTTGAAACCCTAGTCTTCAAAACTTCTGCTGCCGCCATTGTTGCCATCATCTGAGCGCTGTCGTCTGAGCCCTCTCGATTCTTAGTGCCCCATTGCTTTTGGTAGTATATGGGTAGGAAGAAGTCGGCAAGTAAGTCCAGGCGACCTTTGTCGATGAGGAAGCATCGCTCTCCATTGTTGAAAATCAAGAGTTCATGGCCATGAGGGCTGCTCAGAAGATCTGGCCGGCTCTGACTATGACTGAAGACCAGTTGTGTGAGCTCGTGAGTGATGGTCTGCTCCAGAGCAAGGAGTTTGCTGATTGGAGAGCTCCCGGCGAGCATCGGGTCCCTACTCCAGGTCCTGGTGAGATTATTCTTTTCGTCTCCTTTATCCGTGCCAGACTCTGCCTTCCTGCTTCTACTTTTCTTCACCAATTTCTCAACTTATTTTGGGATTAGCTTGAACCATCTTGCTCCCAACGCTATCCTTCATCTTTCTGTTTTTGTTCATCTTTGTGAAACTTTCCTTGGAATTCCTCCTTCTATTTCTCTCTTTTGTTACTTCTTTCGTCTGAAGCCACAACCCCACCGCGATGACACCAATGTTCTTGGTGGCTGTGGGATTCAATTTTGCTAGGGTCTTAAGAGCAAATTCTTTGACTATGACCTAGTTGATTATGTGAAGGATTGGCGTGCTGACTGGTTTTATGCCGCCAATTTGATTCCTCCTCTTTCCGTTCATTCTGGATCTGGTCCCTTGGTTAATGACCGATGGGAAAAGAGCCCTGTGACGATGGCTGAGCTCTAGGCGATCAAGCTGTTTCTTGAGAGGATTTGTACTCTAAAATAGCAAGGCTTGACCGGCTTCGGGATTATTTCTAGTTTTCTTCGCCACCGAGTTCAACCTCTGAAGGAGCAGGAGAATTTTGGATTTGAGTACTCTGGGGTGGAGGACCCTTCTCGTATGGTCCCTGCCCTTGAGTTGACTAATGAGGAGGTGCTTGAGCGTCTTCAAAAGATGTTGAAAGGAGTAAGCATTGTCCCACTTGTAGTCCTTGAGTACAGTGCTAACAACCCGCCCCCTGCTGTGAGTTGTTTTTTCTTATGTGGGTACTTTTTGTATTTCTTTTGCTGTCTCCATTTTTTGCTTAGTCTTCCTTGTCTTATTGTTTTACTCTTTTATAGGAATTGGGGCGTAATTTCGCTGATCCGATTCCCCTTGATGATTGCCCTACAAATGTGGAGGCTGGGGATAGTCTTGCTAGGGCATCCTTAACCAGTAAGTTTCAATCTACCATGATGTTTCCTGGTGTTTCTTCCGCATTTTCTAACGTATATGAAGAGTATGTTCCTTGTCCAGTTCCCCGAGCTCCTCGTAGTGACGGAAAAAGGGGACGAGCGGATTGTTCTTCCTCTGGTTTGCCTGCTTCCAAGAAATCTCGCCAGCCGAGTACTCATCCAGGTACTCCAGTTATAGGTAGCATGCTCCTAGGTGAGCATATAATCATGTTTTGTCTTTTTGTTGTTTGTTTATGCCTTTGACCGAGTACTTTTCTTCTTTTTCAGATGGCGCTGTGGCTACCTTGTTGGAGACTAAGGAAGACGAGGCTGATGATGTGCCCCTTGTCACGCGTCGGTGAGTTATTTCCTCACTTTTCTGTTTTTGAACACCCCTTTTTTCTTTTTGTTCTGACTTTGGGCTTGTTGTCTTGTAGTAAGCGGTCGTCGAGCTTGAGTTCTTCTGGGGCTCTAGAGGCGACCATGCCACTCCCATTGCGGGGTGGTGGTGATGTTTTTGCTGCTGTGGTTCCCCCTGCGAGGTCTTCTTTTGGTTTTATGAAGAAGAAGACAGCTGAGTGAGTGAATTCTGGTTTTATTTCTTTGCTTCTGTTCTCCTTTTTTCCTTTTCCTATTGGCAAGTTTCCTTGTCAACTTTTAGGCCTTCATCTTCCCTGAACCTTCAGTCGACTTCTTGTCAGACCTCTGGTGCACCCTTGTATACTGAGCCTCAGGACTCAGAACGCACGGTCGTCGAGGTGGCTATGAGGGAGACGGTGTACATAGCCATGGATTTGCCGACTCCTGAGGTGACCGTGGGCATGGTGGTGGATCCATCTGAGGAGGTAGCTGGGGCTTCCCAGGATATGGCCCTGGTTTTGCCTTATTTGCCTACGCCGGCTTCTCCTTCTGCCTCTCTTGGTACCGGTGCTCCGTGCTTGGATGATGATGTGTTGCATCATTTTGATGCTACTCATCGGTTGTCAGAGCTGACCGGTGCCTGGGGAAACTTAGCGACCTTTGCGACTTCTTTTGGGGAAAAGCTCTAGGTAAGTTTTTTTGAAGTTCTTTCTTTGGATGTTTGCCTTTCTTCTATCCTTATGTCTTGTTTTTCTCTCTCTCTTTTTGCTTAGTCTTTTTCTCATGATCATACCGGCTTCTTTTTCTCATCTGAAACTGAGAAAAAGTTGTCTTCTGAGGTGAGTACCCTGAAGGCGGAGCTTGACCTCTACCAGGCCAAGTTGGAGACCAAGCGTCAGACGCATCAGAAGGGGGAGAAGTCACTCCGTGCCCGGGTGGTTGAGGCAGAAAAGCAGAGGGATGCAGCTGCCCAGGAGGCCTTGAAAAATGTGGAGGCCATGAAGAAGGAGTGCACTGGTATTGCGAGTTCTTTTTCGTTTCCTTTTGTATTCAAATTAGCCTTTCTGCTGACTTGTTTTTTGATGCCTGGTCTAGCTCTCCGAGTTGAAAAGCAGAAGCTCTCGGAGGGTATTGAGGAGATGAAGACACTTGTTCACAGTAGTCAAAACAGGGCCGAAGAGGTAATTACTCATGCTGAAGAAGAACTCGTGCTTGCTAAGTTGATTAGGCGTGGAGCTGATAGGGATCTTGTGCAGGCCCAAAAAACTATCAAAGTCTTGACTGGCAATTTGGCGATGGCTACTGAGAATTAGAATGCTTTGTGGAAGTCTTTTCGGTCAGTAGCCGACCTTCTCTGGACTCCAGCAGATGATGGTCAATCTTGGGCTCAGTTTATTCCCCAAGTGCCGACCCATTTCTAGGAGTTCGTGAAGTGGTGCGCCCATCTATGTACCAGGAATGTTCTTGCCTAGGTCTAGGTTCTTTCTCCGAAGTTTCCTTTGTCCAAGGTTGCTGATGAAGCCAAGAGTCAAGAATATCTGGATGCTGTTGAGAAGGTGGAGCCTGAGGTCGAAGATTTAGCCAGAAAGATTGTAGATAATCTTAATATTGATATTTCTTCTCCTAATGATGATGATGCTTGATGTAATTGACCTTTGTACTCCAACCTTTGTAATGGGATATTATACTTCTTTTTTAATGAAGATTTTGGTTGACGTCTTCTTTGTCTGGATGCCTTGTTTATTCTTTGAATGAGTTGTCCAAGTGATCAACATTTTTCCAGGTAGTTGTTTGTCTGGCTTTCGTCTATGCCGGGTGAACAACTCGGTATGTGTAGATCGTTGTCTTGACAAACTTTCTTGTTTCGTCGAGTGCTTGTCTGGCTTTCGTCTGTGCTATGTAAACAACTCGATATATGTAGATTGTTGTGTTGACAACCTTTCTTGATCTTGTTGGTACTGGAAAGTCTTAGGACTAGCGGGTGTTAGCTTATTAGCTACCCTCATCGGTGGGCTCAAGCATCTTTTGAGCTCTTTTGCTCTCGGCCAGAATGCTCAAGCATACTATTAGCCATTTTGCTTTTTGGTTCGGGTGTTAGCTTATTAGCTACCCTCATCGGTGGGCTCAAGCATCTTTTCAGCTCTTTTGCTCTCGGCCGGTATGCTCAGGCATATTATTAGCCATGTTGCTTTTTGGTTCGGGTGTTAGCTTGTTAGCTACCCTCATCGGCGGGCTCAAGCGTCTTTTCAGCTTTTTTGCTCTCGGCCGGTATGCTCAGGCATATTATTAGCCGTGTTGCTTATTGGTTCGGGTGTTAGCTTGTTAGCTACCCTCATCGGCGGGCTCAAGCGTCTTTTCAGCTTTTTTGCTCTCGGCCAGTATGCTCAGGCATATTATTAGCCGTGTTGCTTTTTGGTTTGGGTGTTAGCTTGTTAGCTACCCTCATCGGCAGGCTCAAGCATCTTTTCAGCTTTTTTGCTCTCGGCCGGTATGGTCAGGCATATTATTAGCCGTGTTGCTTTTTGGTCCTTGAAATCAACTCAGGGAAAGCCGTAATAGGACATGTTGTCAATGAACACCATCTTTATTGATCTTGAATGAAAACCATAATAATACATGTGTTGTCAAGGAACATCATCTCTATTGATCTTGAATCTTGATCTCTTGTGGCTTGTATTCTTCCTTGAGTTGTTTTCATGCGTAGAATCTTCTTAGTTGGCTGATGTGCCATGTATTGTTGACTTTTTTTCCATCTTTGGTTATCAGCTTGTACGTACCTGGTCCGGTGACTTTTGTGACAATAAAAGGACCTTCCTATGGACTGAGTAGTTTATGGCATTCGTTAGTTTTTTGTATTCTTCTTAGTACTAAGTCTCCGATTTGGAGTGATCGAGGTTGGGTACTCTTGTTGTAGTGGCATCTTAAACCTTGGAGGTATCTTGCTGATTGAAGGGTAGCATTTACTCTGACTTCTTCTGTACTGTCGAGTTCTAATCTTTGGGTGTGTTCTGCTTCTCCTTCATCATATTGTTCTATCCTTGGCGACGTCCAAATGAAGTCGACAGGTAATATGGCTTCTGGTCCGTAAACCAAGAAGAAAGGTGAATATTCGGTGGCTCTGCTTACTTAAGTTCGTAGCCCCCATACTACTTTTGGTAATTCTTCAATCCATTTAGATCCATAGTTCACTAGTTCTTCATAAAATCTTGGTTTTAATCCAGCTAGTATGAGTCCATTAGCCCTTTCTACCCATCCGTTGGCTTCTGGATGTGCGACTGATGCGTAATCTATGCCGAAACCACAATCATGTGCCCAACTTTGGAATTCTGTAGCTGTAAAGGGAGAACCCAAATCTGTGATGATTCGATTGGGCACGCCAAAGCTGTGCATAATGTCTTAGATGAACTCGACTGCTTTGGTTGCGCTGTATTTTGCGAGTGGTTTGTATTCAATCCACTTTGTGAACTTGTCAATTGCTACGAAGATGTACTCAAAGCCTCCCTTTGCTTTCTTGAGAGGTCTGACTTGATCCAGCCCCCAGCAGGAGAAAGGCCAAGTGGGTGGAATGCAGATGAGATTCTGAGCTGGTACATGAGCTTGTCTTGCGAACATCTGACAACCTTTGCATTTTCTGATGAGTTCTTCTGTGTCTTTCAAAGCGGTTGGCCAGTAGAATCCGGTGCGGAATGCTTTGCCAACTAGTGTTCTTGAAGCGGCATGATTCCCACAGTAGCCTGAGTGTATTTCATCTAAGATCTCTTTGCCTTTTTCGAATGAGACACATTTTAGGAGTACTCCTGATGATGCGGCTCTTCTGTAGAGCTTGTCCCCTACTAGGACGTAGTTCTTGCTTCTGCGAACAACTCAGGTAGCCTCTTCTTTTTCTACTAGCAACTTATTCTCTTTGATATAATCGATAAAGACCTGGGTCCATGATGCTGTGACCACCATAATCTGTGCACCTTTGGCTTAGAGTTCTGGGGTTATCTCACCAGGTTGTTTGATAGATGGAGCTAACAACTCCTCTATGAACACACCTGGTGGGACCTTCGCCCTGTCTGATCTGAGTTTGGCGAGGACGTCTACTGCAATATTGGAGTCACGTAGGACATGTAGAATTTCTAATCCTTGAAAATGTTTTTCGAGCTTTCTTATTTCAGCACAATAAGCGCCCATGTTTTCTTTGGTGTAGTCCCAATCTTTGTTGACTTGGTTGATGACTACTGCTGAATCGCCATATACAAGTAATCGCTTGATTCTGAGGGTAATTGCCACTTTGAGTCCGTGGATGAGAGCTTCATATTCTGCTTCATTGTTTGTAGCTTGCCACAATATCTGAAGGACATACTTGAGCTGTTTTCCGTCTAGAGAAATGAAGAGGACTCCTGCGCTGGTGCCACCTAGCTTGAGTGATCCATCAAAGTACATTTTCCAATGGTCAAGGATGGCATTTGACATAGGTTGTTGAATTTCTGTCCACTTGGCAACAAAATCGGCCAGGGCTTGAGATTTAATTGCCTTCCGTGGGGTGAAATCAATATTAAGAGCACCAAGTTCACCTGCCCACTTAGATATGTGCCCTATTGCGTCTTTATTGTGTAGGATGTCTCTGAGTGGGAAATCCGTCACCACGGTAATCTTGTGTCTTTTAAAATAGTGGTGAAGCTTGCGTGAACTGATCAGTAGGGCGTAGAGTAGTTTTTGTACATGCGGGTACCGAATTTTTGATTCTGACAGTACTTCGCTGATGTAGTATATGGGGCGTTGTACTTTATATATGCGCCCTTCTTCTTCTCTTTCCATGACTATTGATGTGCTGATCACAGTAGAAGTAGCCGCAATATACAGCATCATGTCTTCGTCTTTCTTTGGAGGTGTGAGGACAGGCGAGGAGGTGAGGTATTCTTTAAGTCTTTTGAAAGCCTCATTGGCTTCTTCTGTCCACTCGAACTTGTCTATCTTCTTTAGTAGTTTGAAGAAAGGTAGCCCTTTTTCGTTGAGTCTTGATATGAAACGATTGAGGGCCACCATGCAGCCTGTTAGTTTCTACACATCTTTGACACTTTGAGGAGGGCCCATCTCTGTTATGGCTCGAATTTGCTTGGTGCTGGCTTCGATTCCCCGATGACTGACCAAGAATCCGAGTAGTTGTCCTGATGGAACTCCAAATACACACTTGTTTGGGTTCAATTTCCACCTCCACCTTTTTAGGTTTTCGAAGGTTTGCTTTAAGTCTTCGATTAGTGTATCCGGGTTCTTTGTCTTTACTACTACGTCATCCACGTATGCCTCTACATTTTTGCTGATCTGATCACCAAGGCATGTTTGGATAGCTCTTTGGTAAGTGGCACCAACATTCTTGAGTCCAAATGACATGGTTTTGTAGCAGTAGGCACCGAATGGAGTGATGAAAGAGTCTTGCTCTGGTCTTGTTCCTTTAATGAGATCTGGTGATATCCGGAATAGCAATCAAGGAAGGATAATAGGGCAGATCCTGCTGTTGAATCAACTATCTGATCAATGCGTGGTAGTCCGAACGGATCTTTTGGGCAGTGCTTGTTGAGATCTATGTAGTCAATGCACATGCGCCACTCGTTCGTGTTCTTTTTCTATACTAGAACTGGGTTTGATAGCCAATCTGGATGAAGGATTTCCCTGATGAATCATGCTACCATTAGCTTTGTGATTTCTTTTTTAATTGTCGCCTTCTTGTCAGGTGAAAACCGTCGTAGCCATTGCTTCACAGGCTTGGAGCCTTCGTTGACATTGATTCCATGCTCAACCAACTCCCTTGGGACACCTGGCATGTCAGCCGGCTTCCAAGCGAAGATATCTTTGTTGTCCCGAAGAAAGTTGGTGAGCGCGAGTTCCTATTTTGCCAAGAGGTGGGCGCTGATGGTTGCCGTTTTGGAGGGATCACCAGTGCCCAAGTCCATTTGCTTGACGTCGGCTTCTTTTGGTGGTGCGAGGATGCTGGGCTTTTTAGCCAGTATCTCTAGTTCTTCTAGGCTTATTTCTGCAACAATAGTAGCTATCTCTTTTCTTCCACTGGCGGTTTGTGCTTTTGCTGCAATTTGGATTGCTTGAATGTCGCAGTCAAAAGCACGCTTCAAATCACTTTGAAGGGAGAGAATACCGTTAGGCCCTGGCATCTTAAGCAATAGGTATGGGTAATGCGGTATTGCCATGAATTTTGCTAGTGCCGGGCGCCCGAGGATTGCGTGATATGATGAATCGAAGTCTGCAACTTCAAATTTGATGAACTCTGTATGGTAGTTCGAGGGAGTCCCAAAAGTAACCGGTAGAGTGATTTGTCCAAGTGGCATTGCTGCCTTGTCGGGTACTATGCTGTAAAAAGGTGTGCTTGTTGGTGTAATCATCCCGGCGAGTTGTAGTCCCATCTTCCTTAGAGTTTCTAAAAAAATGATGTTGAGTCTGGCTCCCCCATCGATTAGTACTTTTGTGATAGTCATACCGGCGATAGTTGGATCTAGAACCAGTGGGTAATGGCATGCGTTTCCTACACTAGTCCATTGGTCTTCTCTTGAAAATTGGATTGGGTACTGTGACCAATTGAGATATCTTGGAGTAGCCGGTTCTGCTGCCATGATGGTTCGTAGTGCTAGCTTTTCTTGATGTTTGCTTCTGGAATCTAGGGCCCCAGCGAAGATTACTGCTACTGCCCCCCTAGATTTTTGGAATCTTTTGTCTTCGTGGTTATCTTCATCTTTTTCTAATTGCCTTCTTTATTGTTCCCCTTACTATCTTTTCTCCTATATCGATCTTTGAAGGTGTAGCACTCTCCGATTGTATGATTTGATTTAGGGTGCCAGATACAATGCATGTTTTCAATGTCGTCATACCTCCTGGGTTTGGAAAACTTCCTTGCTTTGTCAGCTGTCGCTATGGTGTTGTCTGGTCCATGCTTTCTTTCCTAATGTCTGTTGTTTCGATGATTTCGCTTGTCCGGGTTGTCTTGGTTGTTTCTATCCAAGAACTTTTCTCGTGTCTTCTCTTCTGCGGTAATCATTCTTTCCACTGTGCATCTGAATTCTTCATTGTTTCTTGGGTTTTCTTTGCAAAAATCCTGAAATTGCCACCTAGCCATGATTCCGTGAGAGAAAGCTTCGATTACTTCTCGTTCGATGATGTCATGTACTTGAGCACGTAGTTCGCCAAATCGTCGATAGTAATTTCTAAGACTTTTGCCTCCTTTCTGCTTGAGTCCTTTTAATTCTGCGTGGGTGATGGGGTGCGTAATGATACCTGCAAAATTTTCATAGAAAGATCTTTGCAAGTCTTCCCAATTTCTGATCGACCTTGGATTCAATTTGTCAAACCATTGGAGGGGCATGGTTTCTAGGGCCATTGGGAAGAATAGGGTCTTGATGTCGTCGTCTCCTCCGACTAGTTCAATTGATTGCGAGTAGATCCTGAGCCACTGCCTTGGTTCAGTCTTGCCATCATATTTAGAGTGGTTGGACGGCTTGAACTTGTGAGGTAGTTGTATTGAAGCAAGTATGTTCGCAAAATAGGGGAATCTATCGTGCGCTCCGGCTTCTTTGTATTCTGATTCACCACCTCCTTCTAGCCAATTGTCATCTTGTCGAGAGTAGTTCTACGTGGCTGTTCAAATGGGTACTTTGCTTCTGATCTTTCTTGGTTGTTTGACTCGGTAGTTTTGACTATGGTCTCTTCTACTTTCCCCGTTGTGACTTCCACTTGGACCAAGTCTCTCGAAAGCGGACTTCCTTTGATTTTGATCTTCTTGCGCATGCGATGTCGATCTGGCAGGTAGTTTTGAATGGGTTCTTCCATCGTGCGTCCTTAGGGCCACTGACCGGAGATAGTCCTAGAGTTGTTCCTGCTTTTCACTGGGATGTGAGATTGCTCTGAGTTCTTCTAGTGCTTCTCGGATCCTGTCATAGGGTGTATTTGCCACGCGTCTTTCTTCGACTTCTTGTTCTGATTTTCTTCTATCGTACTCAGCTAGATCTGACTCATATCTGATCCATGCTTCCTTGCGCTGCTTAGCACGGTGTTGGCGTCCTTGTTTCAATTTGTTTTTTCTTTCTCTGGCTTGCTTTTGATTTTTGGTCTCACCATCGTGCCCTTGGATAAAGGGTGATATGTTGGACTCAGATTCATCTAATGACCTGATGTCGGGTGCTTCTGGGGGGGGCAATGGTGATCGAGGATGGTGAATCATGAATACTTCTCGTGCATGAGTTGTTCTATCATCGGTGTTGGTTTCCGTACTGTCAGAGTTGTTGATAACTTTAGTAGAGGCTTCAAGGTTGCAGATCGAGTCTCCTTCTTGGTAGGGTAGAGCTGTTGTCGTTGTTGTGTCAACTAGCCGGGTACTGCTATCTTTAGGAACAGAACCTGGCCAGCGGATGATGTAGTCTTGAGTTGTTACGGTTAGTACGAGACCTTCTTGAGCTCCTGTCAGTGGTATTCCAAGCACTGGATTAAGAGATCTTTCGAGCTATGCCTGATAAGACGTTGCCATGTTGCTGAGACCGAACAGAAAAGGACCCGTCTTCTTTAAAGTACTCTGAGTGTACTCTGAGTTGTATTCTTGATAGGTTAAGGCCATGTTCCTAAGCCCCATCAGAAAAGAACTCAGTTTCTCGCAAGAACTCGGGTAAGACTCCATTTTGGATGTGGAACCTGAGTTTGAGTTGGGCACGTGAAGTCATGAAATCTGAGTTGAATCGAGCATCGCGAGCTGCGTGAATCTTCTAGCAAGTTGATCTGTCGTAGTTGCCGAAATAGAATGGTCTTCATGGTGATCCGAATTTTCGAGGAGATGGCTTTGGAGCCTGCCATTGTCACCTGCCTCACATATCCATGAACCGAAGATGAAGGTTGATCCCATCGAAAAAATCATGTTGTCAAGGTCCGTCGAGCTCTCGGATGCAAAGTCACCGAAAGCCCCTACCTAGCGCGCAAGCTGTCGATGTTTGACCACTAATAGCCTGCCATGGGGGTACCCGAGGCAGTATGTTCAGGCTTCGGCATATGCGGAACTCGATGGTTAACGCAAGAGACAGTCGATTTATCCTAGTTCGGACCCCCGATCTTTGATCGAGTAATAGCCCTATGTCCAGTTGGCGTTTAGCCTTTGTGTTGGATTGATTGTAAAGTGTTGTTCAGTTGTTGTTCTCTAGGAACCCTACCCTCCCTTATATAGTCAGGAGGTCAGAATCCTAGTCGGTTTACAATGAGAGTTCCTAGTAGGATTACAGAATAATACTACTACTAAGATTACATGGGAAGAATCCTAGTTAGACTAGATCTTCTCCCTTCCTTGCGGGGTATCCCATGGGTCCCGCACCGACAGCAGCTAGCTGATCATCAGCCAAGTTTAATGAGAAGCACAAATTTCTAGTTTCTTGGAACCTCTGAAGAAACTCAGTGCCTGATTCATTAGTTTTCTGCCTTATAGTTGTCAGATCGGTAATCTTCTTTTCTCTAGTCTCAGTATAGAAATATGTATGAAATTTCTTCTCCAGGTCAGCCCAATTGGCAATGGAGTTGACTGGTAGTGATGAAAACCAAGTGAAGGCTGGCCCTGATAGTGACAGGGAGAAGAAACGAACTCGATGGGCCTCTTCAACAGATGCTTCGCCCAACTGTGTAAGATATCGACTGACATGTTCTATTGTGCTTGTGCTGTCTTAGCCAGTGAACTTAGCAAACTCTGGGAGCCTATAATTTGTAGGAAGAGCGACCAAATCATACCATTCTAGATAGGGGCGTTTGTATGAGAAGGTCAGCCCTTTTGGCTTTAGACCGAACTAATTCTTCTTCATCTCAGTCACCTTTAGCAATAACTCGTCAACATGTGAATTTGGATTTCTCTACACTTGCTGACCCATCTGTGGATTGAAACCCCGTGTGCCTTGATACCTTGGATTCGGAATCATATGAAGGGTGTTATAATCTGTGCCATAATGATACCCCTGTGGAATCTCTATCTACTAGGTCATTTGCTAGTTTGCTGCTTGAAGTCTCTAGTTATAGACATTAGGATCTATATCTCTATGGATCCTTTGAATTGATGATGCTATTTTTTGAGCCAACGACGGTATGTGGCCTGATGTGCCAAAATTAATCACCTGGTTCTGACCTTGCCCTGCCGGTTGTTGCACATGCTGTACTGACGATCCTAGATTATATTGTATCTAATTCATAGTAACACCTTGAGCTTGCTCAGATGAACTTTGTACTGCCTGGACATCATCATTACCAGCTGGTGCTGCTTCTTGATGGCTGATACTAGTTTGATTAGTCCCTTGAGTCAATAGATGTGGAATGTTGTAATAAGCCGGTCCAACCTGATCAACTAGAAACCCATGAAACACCTCTTTCATGGTGTTATAGAATGTGTTCAAGAAAATTTCATTATGGTTCAATATGGCATCATGAACAGTTTTATTTATAGCTTCCGTGAAGAAATGCCTATCTTTAGTTTCATCCGCATACGTCTGTCCATGCAACAGAACTCTTGGTAGTGGATATTTCTGAACAACTGTATTGTCGCGTGTCTTGGTGTAGGACAACAAACACTTGTTCTGAAATTCTTCTATAGCTTTGTCGATGACATCTTTATCTCCATCAGGCAGGTCTTCATAAGATACCATAAGGATGTCGTTGTTGTTGTGAACTGCCATGATGATTGTGGGGTCCCACCAGGCATGCCAGAACGTGTGTCAGCATGAAATTTCATCCTGTGCCGGGGCACACGAGCAAGCCGAAAGGGTTTGCTCGATGGAGCTAGAGATCCACCTAGCTTCAACGCAAGGATTATCGATCCTGCGCACTCCTAATGAGTTATCATAAGAATAAATTAGTTAAAGCTCATGGAGTTATGGAAGAAAAATCCATTATCATTCAAGATGAATATCATTATTTAGACAAATATTAGTCAATAGCAATAGGATGTCAACAATAATCAGTTTATGCTAAGCCAATGACTGCAAGCAACCAAATCCCTTTTTATGTAAAAGAAATAGCTCATCATCATTTAACCATTTAATAAAGATAAATCTAATGAACATATTAGATCTCATCTATCGTTATGACCAGTGGGGCATGAGGCAGAATCATGCAGGCCGTAGAAACAGCGATAAATTCGATGACCCTAACTTATTACTAATATTAGTGGGTCATGAGGCAGAATCATGCAGGCCATAATACAATAATAAGATCATGGAGCTAACACATCTTTCGACCTATCTTTACTTCAATGGTCTCGTGACGTGAACTGCATACGTGAAAACACTCGATATCGGCTAAAACTGCCGATTCAGGCATAGCGCATAATTAAAGTCAAGCCCTATTAGGAACAGATCTACCAAATAATGATCCCCACTCCATGGTGCTAATAGTGGGGTGTGAGGCAGAATCACACAGGCCATGATAACGGGCCATGGAACGGTTCTCGTTAACCAATAGATCTATTCAAGACCAGACATGCCTTAACCACACACTATGCATGATCAAGATTGACATAAAATAGCTGATAAAACATAACTCATTGTTTAAAGTGCAGATTAGATCAATTTAGATTAATAAACAATGGGTTAAATAGGATATAAGGCTGATCTAGATCAATCCCAATCGGGTGAAGTGATATTGCTGTAATTAAATAAATAATGAAAGCAATAAGCAATATCGGTAACTTAATGAATCTATCCGAAGGACACCACCCTTAGATAGAGCTGATAACTTGACCTTAATCTAGTTCGAGAAGTGGAGGTCAACCGGATCGATGCAGCCATACTTGAACTAAACAAGAGTAGATAACTAGCTTATACTAGAGTCGCAGTGGAGGTCTACCAGATCAATGCAGCCATAAGAATAGAAGTATAAGCCATGATGGTACTTACAGACAAGCCGGAGGTCGGCCGGACTGATGCAGCCCTGCTCGCTGAAGAACTCACCGAGATCTACTCTACTCCTACTCCTAAGGGGTGGCCGGAGCCGAAAAAAGTAAGTAACTTGTATTTGATTGATTGTGTGTCCTCTTACAATAGCTGGGGTCCAATATTTATACCCGAAGCCTAAACATGAATCCTACTCGAGCACGACTCATTACAATCTTTGGCATAGAAGAAAACAATTCTAATTTAAGATAACATGGGCCCTAATCTTTTCCTTTTTGTAGAGTCCGATATGTAATTTCCTGGCACCAACCGTAGTTCATCATCGCTATCTGCTGATGTCATCCAAAGAGATCCAATTCTAGAGTCGTATCTGAATCAGCTCATATCGATCCTTATGCAATCATTTCCTTGATCGACACAATTTTGGAAGCTTCAAGTTCCCACGTTTTTCTCTCCAAATTTTGGTGTAAATAGAACTAGAAGACTTCGAATGTTTTTCTGGCAAGCTATGGGAAGGAGGCGTCATTAAAATCAATGATGAAGGCCAATAGTCGATCCAAGCAGTCGGCTCTGAGAGTTTGTTTTAATAGATAATCCAATAGATGGTACAGATGGTAAACTAGGACATGGTTTTACGTCGGCCGATGAATTAGAGAAGATAGATATTGGTCCTGGAGATAGGCCTAGGGCAACATATGTGAGTGCTAAGTTGGATCCAAAGTATAAGAGAGAGTTGATAGATTTATTAAAGTAATTTAAAGATTGTTTCGCTTGGGAATACTATGAGATGCCTGGTATCAAGAAGCGATCAATGGAAAATGTCTGAAGGAATATTATCCTAACGTTTGGACTAATACTTGATAGCCAATTTGTTCAATCATCGGCTCTAATAGCCGGCACCATAGAGGTATCGCCTTTAGCTCAAAAATTACCCCAAAAAGGGGAAAAGCCGATATGATATATATCGCCTATAGAGCAAAAAAACAACACAGAAATGATTATGGTGTACACAAGACATTACAGAAAGTACACTGAGACATGATCACAAAAAAAGGATTCCATTCATTGATCAGTTGGTGCTAGTTACAAGCTAATCAAACACCCTGTTTACAATGTCCTGAGCTGAGGTAATGTCCATGATGGCCTCCGTTGCATCAACAAAGTCCTCGATTAATTCCTCATGATCCTCGAGACATTGCCCATCGGGAAACCGGTCTCCATGGTATGGAGCTTGTACCCAGTATAGACCTACGCCGTGGCCAGCGCCACCAATGCGCCATGACGGACGCCATGAAGGGTGATCTCCTGGACACGGTCCGGGATGTCATGGAGGCAGGTGTTGATGAGGGGGCCCTGGACATTGATAGCCGCCATAGCCACATTCGTCGCCAGCTGGAGGTTCTCCAACTACACAGTCAGGGCTAGCGATCATAGAAACAAAGAAGCTATCAAGATAAAGACAGTGGAAATTAGAAGAAGAGTTTTCTTAGAATTCATCTTACCCACCACCATGGCGTCAGATTTGGCCAACCGCACCCAAGCAGTGCTGGCCTCTTCCTCGGTGGCTTGAGAGGCCCCGAGGTGGATCTCAAGCTGACTGTTTTCCCGAGTTGCCTCGGAATAATGGTCCCGGACTGCCCTCCACTCCCAGAGGAAATGCCAGGCGTCATCGCCGTTGTAGGAGTCGGACGAGTCCGATGATGAAGCCGGTGCAGAGTTGGCATCAGATGCAGCATAGCAGGGCTCACCAGCCATGGGAGGAAGTGCACGAAGGCTGTCATTCAAGATGAACCTATAAACAAGTTAGAAGAGTTCATTGCCATGAGCAGAAGATATCGATCTCACCTCATACGGTAGAGGCGCTGGCTCATTGGCAGGCTCTCCTCTGGAATCTCCTCCGCCGCGCGCTTGCCCTAGTTATCCTTGCTAGCCATAAGGTTTGGTTGGATCTACAAAAAGGAAGAAGAAAACTGCTATAGGGCTTGTGAAGGCAGAGAAGCGCAAAGAATAGAGGCAGTTACAAGTATAGATGTGTTCGAGGCTAGAGCCCTTAGCTGGTATTTATAGCCATGAAGCAAGGTAGTAGATATCTCGGGACGTGCAAAAGGCAACTACAATTAATAGAAGGCGAAGCGCCACCCCACTAATGCAGTGAGAATGCGGCGTTGATACCTAAGGACAAAAGATTGAGGAGTTTTCTTAATGGAGGTCATGTTTTTAGATTTAATTGAATTAAGGTCAAGGGTCTGGAATCAGCTACTTTCAGATCAGCTCTTTAGCCAAGACAAGAAATACAATAGATCAATAGAAAATATGGTTATCATTGTTTCCACACAAAATATATGTTGGTATGCAGATTACAAGTTTAGAACATCCTAGATTGCTTTCAATGCTTTTAGCCGAATAGCATCAACCTTTGCTATTTGTTGCTTGTCTTCTTCGGCTGATCTAGGAATATTCTCAAGGCTATAGCAGATGGCCTTGCCTTCTTTGACCTTGGTTAGCATTTCCTGTTTCTTGTTCTTAATGACATCGGGTATTTGAGCCAGATTGGACTTATGGCGACCGATGGCAACCTTCACATTCTCCAGTTCCTTCTCAAGTTCTGCACACTTGGTTTCTAGTTGGTTTAGCTCTGGCTCGATCCAGAGGGAGTTCTTTAAATTATCGATCAGCTGTGCCAGCTCTTTGGCCTCTTGTCTGTTGGAGTTCTTCTTGGCCAATAAAGCTTCATGATTAGATAGATTCCTCTGAGCCTTTTTCACCTTTGGGGATTGATCTTCAATGATGGATAAAGGTGACAAGACTTTGATGAGATCTAGGGATAAATTATCCTTAATGGCTAAGAAGACTCTTTGCATTGAATCTGCATCTTGGACCAAATTGGCTATGTCCTTTTCAAGCATTGGCAATATGTCCCTTAGCCAATTTCTGGTCTCTTCCTATAAAGCTTCTTTAGGAGACATGGCTGATGAGCTGATTTCATCTTCATCTATATACTCTTCAAGATTGAAAGAATAGCTCAGGATTGGTGAGTTATGTACCTGCAAGTGGGAAAGAAAAGTTTTGTGGAGAAATAACAATTGTTTGAAAATGAGAAGAATGAGGAGATACAATACCTTTTCTGGAGTAGTTTCTATCTGAGGAGAAGGGATAGCTGATGATGCACCAATGGTATCTAGTTGAATCGGTTCCAAACTTTTGACATTGGTATCTGAACATCAAGGAAGATTTTTCAGCTCATGCTTGTTGCAGAAGGATAAAATAGACATATGACTTTCTTACCATCAATTATTTGCTGGACCGAAGGTTCGACAGTCTGGGTGTCAACATCAGTAGAGTCACTTTCAATGGGTAGACTGTCAGACTTCTGCTCTTGCATGAATATTTCATTAGGGAGTGTTTGGCATGGTAAATGATCAGAGAAGGGTGAAAATTGAATAAAAAATCAAGAATTTTGAGGAGATACCTTGGCAATGTTAGAAAATAAAGTGGGAGGATTCTCATCTTCTGCCATCCTAGAAGCATTGGTTGTTTTAGCTGAAATTGGCTCCTTTTGAGGACCGGTCGATGAAGGATGGGTTGGTGCTGATTTAAAGGCCCAGGACAAAAGTTCAACACCCAGAGCAGGTTGGGATGCAATGGTTGATAACTGCAAGGAAAGAATCAGAATTAGAAATTGAATATCATTTTGGGAAGAGGATGAATTGTTTTACATAAGCAGTTGATGGTCTCGTTCTACGAAGCCTTTTCCCAGTAATGGTTTTTTTGGGTTGCCCCTTGGGTTGCCTTATGTTTTGAAGATTGATATGTTACAGTTATGGAGGCAGCTTGGGTTTTCATCAGCTTCTTTAGTGCAGGTGCAGTTGATCCCATTCTTGAGGCCGGACATGGTGGATAATAATCTATAGGATGCCCCTTCCTATCCATGCTTAGGGGATCAGATTTGGTGTCCTGAAAAAAGTCTGTTAGAACAGTTGGCAGGGGAATTTATTGAATAATTTTTGTGAAAAAGGAATGATAAGTTACCTCACTGTCAGAAGCAAAATCTCCATCCAGAGCTATGCAACAAGGATGGACTGACCCATAGAAGAGATGGGAATACCATTCTTGCCACCATGAGTCAAAAAGGTTGGAAGAGAAGTTAACTCTTGTCCAGTCATACAAGCAAAAGGAAGGAAGATTTTATCCTAGTTGAAAGACTCTGGAGGCTTCCATTACTTCACTGATACCTTCTCTTGGCTTCAGTATGTTCTTGAAGAATAGTTGAGGAGGCAGCTGACCAAGGCCGAACTAATGGGCCAAAAACAAGGATTGTAGATTTCGTAAGTTGGAAGATTTTCTGGGAGAAAAGAACTAGTAGCCATTTTGCCATGGCTATGGTGAAATTCAGCTGGCAGTACATAGGGTTTGATGATACAACTAAAGATTGCTGCAGCTAGTTCATCTGAGTAGCCTGACTCAAACTAGAATTTGACTAGCAGAACTAATTCATTGTCTTCATCTTCATCATAAGGTAGCCAAGTCAAGATGTTTGCATCAAATCCTCTGTAGAATTTCTTGAAGAGATGGCCTACATCAACAGCAATTGTTATGGCAGATGCAGCCTCACCGTAGTTCATGCATTGTCGAACTCTTCCTTCTTTCCCTTTATAACCTTCAGCAAAGTTGGAAGAAGGGAAGCTTAGGTTTCTGAGATCAGGTCTTACAATCTTGTGCATACACAGGTTCAGTCATAGTTGTATCAACCACCAAGGGCCACTAATAGTGTGCACTGGTTCATTCTTCAGCAACTAGACAGCTACCTTGTGCATCAGATGATAAGTTGATCCTAGTATGTATTTTCCAAGGGGGATTTCATTGCTAGCTGCTAGGCACTCTGCCAAATATTTATGATTAAAAGTTGGACCACAGGAAGACCCACAAAAGATGAATCTTTCTAGCTACATGTTCAAGAAGGCTACATGTTCCCTTTCAACAATAGTTGATCCATCTCTAATGTGGTTCAGAATGTAGCTTGCCCTTCCTATGCAGTCTGATATTTTGGCTAATTTCTTGGATCCAGCACTTAAGAAGTCATAAGGTTGCATTGATCTTGTTATTCTAAGGCCGATCAACATATAAACATCGACCAAAATGATGGTCATTGGGCCATGACAAAAATGAAAGCATTTAGGGTGTTGGACCAGAAATAAGATGCAGAAATCAAAAGTGAATTATTTCTCTCCATTCCAGACAATGAGAGTGTCAAGCATTGATTCAAGTCATAAATCTCCCAATCTCTAGCCTTTTCCTTCGATACCCTATGAAACCAATCTCTCCATCCCCTAGGCATTTTAGGCTAGTTTCTAAAGGGAGTTTTAGTGTTCCAGGAGGACAAATCTACTATAGATTGTTTGAAGGGGATTCAGTTGGTTTCTTGACTGATAAAATCAGATGGATCAGGGTCACCCATAGGCCCAAGATAATAGACATTGGGAGCAACAGCTGATGGAATCAAAATTTTGTTCCTCATTTCCTAGAAACCAGATAAAATAAATTTGAGAGGAAAGGAAGTGTAGGGTAATGGCTGATGCTTGGAAGATGGGAACTTGAAAGCATACCTCAGGGACATGGTCGCTGGTCGCCATTGCAGCCAAAATGGATCTGAATCTAAGGAAGGTTACTTGAATAACAACTTGATAAAGCAGAGGATTTGCTTGGGTTAAGGCCTTGGCGATAGCAACATTGATTTTTAAGGCTTGCTCAAGAAAGGGAAAGCGAATGGGCCGAGTGAGTTGGAAATGATACTGTTGGGATATTATATAAAATTTGGACCAAGAAATCAGGAACCGCGCGTATATTTTAGAATAAATGGTTGCGATATGGTGAATAGGTAAATAAAAATTTTGGAATAAAATCATTTTTATCCCAAAATTGGGGGGCATGTGTTTACACCAAAATTTGGGAAGAAGAACACGGGAACTTGAAGCTTCCAAGATTGTGTCATCAAGGAATCAATTGCATAAGGATCGATATCAGCTGATTCAGATGCGGTGCTAGGATCAGTCTCTTCGGACGACGTCAGCAGATAACGTTAATGAGCTACAGTTGGCGTCGGGAAGAACATATCGGACTCTACAAAAAGGGAAAGATTAGGGTCCAAGTTATCTTAAGTTAGGAATGTTTTCTTTTATTCCAAAGATTGTAATGAGTCGTATTTGAGTAGGATTCATGCTTAGGTTCCGGGTATAAATATTAGACCCCGACTATTGTAAAAAACACCAATCAATCAATACCAATTACTTTTTTGGCTTCATGCCAACCTTAGGAGTAGGAGTACTATAGATATCGATGAGTTCTTCAACAAGCAGGGCTGCATCGATCCGGTCTACCTCCGGCTTGTTTGTAAGTACCGCCATGGCTTATACTTCCATTTATAAGGCTGCAACGGTCCGGCCAACCTCTTACGAGCACTAGTATAAGCTAGTTATCGACTCTTATCTAGTTCAGGTATGGCTGCATCGGTTAGGTTCAACTTTCGCTGCTTGAATTAGATTAAGGTCAAGTTATCGGCTCTACCTAAGGGTCGCGTCCTTCGGGTAGATTCATTAAGTTATCGGGCTTGTTGATGTTCTTATTGTCATTAGTCTTCAGCAATATCAACCTACCCGATCGAGATTGATCTAGATCGGCCTCACATCCTTTTAGCACATCGTTTATTTTGCTATATTGTGTTAATTTTCACTTCAAATGATGGATTATGTTTTATTGGTCGTTCTACTTCAATCTTGATCGTGCATAGTACGCGGTCAAGGCATGACTAATCTTGAGAAGGTTTACTAGCTAGTTGAATCTAGTCTATAGCTTGCTATTATGGCTATAATGATCTGGTCGATCCCCACTAGTAGCACTTTAGATCGGACTATGCTAGCTGGTAGATTTGCTTTTGACCAGGCATGACCTTGGCTGTTTGCTATGACCACATCGGCTAAATAGCTGATCGCCTGTACTCTAGCGCTTAAGTGTGTCTTCTGATTCCGTTAAATATGAACAGATATGTTTACTCTAAAGGTTTGATTTGTTGTCTTTATCATGGCTGCCATCGATCTGGTCGAATCCCACTATTAAGGATAACAGGATAGGTCTGATGAGCTTATAGATCTATTCATATTAAATAGTTGATTGTTCACATGTTGTAATCCCTTTTCTACCTGAATTGGTTGTTTTAGCTGATTTGCCTGTGCTTTCATAGATATGGCACGCTTTCATGAGCCTGTCGAAGTATGGTTGGTTCTATGGACTTTCTGGTTCTAGACTATCATCATCATCATAGCTGCATCGATCTGGTCGAACCTCACTATTGGCGGTGATAGATTAGATCTATATGGTTTGTAGGTCTGTCTACATCAAACAGTCGATTGTTCGCGTGGCATATCCCTTTTCACTGGATTCATTGGCTTTACACCACGTATCGATCAAAATCTAATTTAGCTAGTGATGTATCTTTGATGCATACATGCTAATAGCTCAAGGGAAAGGATCATTAAAACTAGGTGTATTGTATTCGTTACTATAAAATCAATCATGACCCATGAGCTTTACATTCTTAAACAGTCGATTTCTTCTCGTATTAGCTATTTTAGTCGATTTTCCCCTTTGGCTGCTCCTGAAGCGGCACACTTGGAACTGTCTGGGCAAAACCGGCATGTTCCACCCTAAATTACTGATAAACTTTCTCTCCTTGTCAAATGTAGGTCAAATTGACTAGAACGCCCTTAGGAATTCATAGGATCGACTGCTCCTGTGTTGAAGCCAGGCAGATCTCTAGATCGTTCTGGCTTGCTGCATGTCCACCCAGCGCGGCTACCACATTTTCACGCCGATAGCTAGAACATTGGAACTTCCTTGTCCTAGGTCACCCTTTGGTAGAGCAACAAAATAGGACTTGCGAAACACCTTTGGATTCTGAACAGTTTGCACCTTTTTCTGAGGTGGCCTAAACTTGGGAGCAAGTTAGCGAAACTGAGGTCTCGCAGCAACTGGAGCTTTTGACTGAGAAGCGCCTGCTTCAAAGGCTCTCTTCCGATTCTTGGATGCAGCATAAATGTTGTTTTGATTGTCTTGGGTTAAAGCATCACTGACAAAATCATTGAAAGTAGCAAACTTGTTATTAGCAAGAGTCCTCATTAGCTTGGGATCAAGCCCCTACTTGAAACTAACAATTCTCTTTGCCTCAGTATCAACAAATTTAGTAGCATATCTTGATAGGTTGTTAAAAGCATGTAGATATTTAGTCAAGCTCTTGGTACCTTGTGTCAGCTTCATAAACTCGATATGCTTGATACTCATAAGACTTGGAGGAATATAGTGTCCTCGGAAAGCATCCTTAAAATAGTTCCAGGTAATGTGACCTTTCTCAGGCAGGGTGGCTCGGTGATGACTCCACCAAATGCATGTAGGCCCTTGCAACTAGTGGGATGCATACTCAGTTTTCAGTGGCTCAGTCAGCCTAAGCAAATGAAACTTTTGTTCAAGTGTGTTCAGCCATTCCTCTGCTTGGAGTGGCTCTTCAGCCTCTTTGAAAATAGGTGGCTTGGTATCCAAGAACACCTTGAAATCACTATATTAGTTTGGCTCAGCACCTTGGTGGTTCGTGGGCCCTTACATCCTAGCTCGTTGCACTACCGGGAGAGGTGCCGAATTTACCCACAAAGGGTTTCCTTAGACTTTTGTCGATAGTTTTTGAGATCCCTGGGGTTCCCAGGATGTGTGTATGTGCCCTGGAAGTTCCCCATGAAGATCTGCTTTAGGTCCACCCAACTCTAGATTATGTTGGGCAGAAGGTGTTCCAACCATGTTCACGCCGAATCAGCCAGGAACAATGGAAGGTTGTGGATAATGAAATCATCATTATCCACTCCACTGGCTTGGCAAGCAAGCCAATAATCCTCGAGCCATAGTCTAGGGTTCGTTTCCCTAGAGTACTTCAGGATGTTGGTCGGTGGTCGGTACCATAGTAGAAAGGTAGCGTTGAGGGTGTGTCGGCCAAATGCCTAAGGTCCTAGAAGGCCGGGGATCAGGCATCGGTCCACGCCACTATCGTAGCGTCCACCACAATGAGGGTGGTAGCCACAGTCATCCCCCTCCCTCACATCGCCATGGGTACATCTGCGGGCATCAAGGGTGTCACGCGCATCATGGTGGTGGCCGAGACGCCCATGCACTAGGACTATGGTGTGCGGCCTGCTGCCTTGCAGAGCCTGGTGGACCCCAAAAGCCCCCGGAGCAAGGCCACTACAGCAACGATGTTCTGGCTTGCCTAGACAAAGTGTGGGAGTGCTTCATCGTCCTTGATGATCCTCTGGTTCATGTCATGGGCCATGGCAAGCGCACACCCACCGTCTCCGTGGTGCTCGATCTCTCGCTCGAGCTCCATGCGTTACTACTCGAGCTGGAGTCATGCTTCCTCGAGCTCTTGGTGTCAGCCATCAGCTGCTCCACCCATAGGCATGGTGGGGCCCCTACATCCCTCTCGACCTCATCGTTGAGGTCATTCATTAGGGTAGCCTCTTCCTTGTGGATGCTTTCGACGTGTCCCTTAGGGGTACCTGCCTTGAAACATTCACGAGAGGGGTGATGGCTCCCCCTGCTAGAGTCAGAGGTGGAGGGTGACTCCATTTCTCTTGCAAGGACATCATGGAAAGATTCCATGACATATTCTTTCATCCCCACAAACTCATTGTTCACAGGGGATGGAGGTGTGCGTTGTGCCACAAGGAGGCCAACGGTCTTTGCGGATTGCGGAGACCGAACAGGAGCGCTGTTGGGGCACTCTGGATGAGGTATTCCAAGGAGAGGGGCTCTCCTCTGACAAGCTATGCCATGACATTGGCGAACAAGAAGGTGAGGTGGTGTAGGTCCTCCCGGGATGGTCGAGGTCCCAAGTAGGCGCCGAGCTGGCGCTTTAACCTCCTATAGTCAAAGCCGAGGAGCTGGTCGCTCCTAGAGGCATGGGCCTCTGGTGCATGTAGCTACAACTCCTCAAGCAGCTCGGTGATCGTGTCAAGGCCAGTGAAGTGGAGAGGTTGGATGGCAACAGGAGGCCGCACCAACTCTCCCTCCATCGTGATGATGAAGTCTAGGATCCTGAAGCGCACGTGCACGCCTGGGACCTAGTTGATGTTGCGACTAGCCATCCAAAGCCTAGTGTAGATGTCGAGACATGCAAAAGGCCCCTACCTAGCATGCCAACTGTCAGTGTTTCGAGTAACCACCGACGTGTAAATTTCTAGTATTGCATGTCTGGCTCGGATGGTGTGCTTAGAGGACATGAGGTTTATACTAGTTTGGGCAGAAAGTCCCTACGTCTAGTTTGTTGCTGCTGCTCATGTTACTAGCACTAAAAGTTTGTAGTAGGGGTTACAAATGAGTGAGAGAGGGAAAGGATCCCAAGTCTCTGGTGGAAAGAGTGAACGGGTGCTGAGACCTAAATCGCTGCTCAGCCGTGTGTTCGTGTCGTGTTCTTGTGTGTTTATCTAGCTTGAATTGGATTTGGGTGATTCAATCAGATCAAGATCCCTTCATGGGATGCCCTGCTTTCCCTTTTATAGGCCAAGTGAAAGCATGGGTTACAGCAAAGGAAGAGAGGAGAACAAGAGAGAGAGAGAGAGAGAGAGAAGAAGTCATTTAGGATCACCGGGTCCTTCTTCTCCTTCATGCGGGTCCCGCTAACCCTGTAGATGTCAATAGGGATAGCTCCACATCACGGCCCTGTCCATCACTAGCACCATGCATAGGCATCATCTGCTAGTCATGGCGTTCCATTCTGTCATAGCGAACGTCTTGGTGAGCTGACGCGCCTATCAGTGTTCGTGATATGAATCCCTAGGTATTGCCCATCATGGACATGGGTTACATCGGGGCATGCCGGTCTCTTCCTTGGTGTTAGAGTTTTGACCCAGGCCATATGCTTAGACCTAGAGTGGTTGGCGATGGTATGGACCCCATCGAAGGAGATGGAGCCTACACTCGAGGGGTCGGGCGAGATGGATCCTGTGGCCTCAGGGTCAGGCGAGGCGAAGCCCGCAACCTATGGCAGAACCTCCTAAGAAATCAGGCCCATGTGCACCAATCGTTGTCTCAACAGACCTCTGATAGCATATACGAGTTCCCAACAACTTAACAGGTCTGTCGGGTGTCCTCGGGAAACCTGAATCATCCACGAATCTTTTCCGAACAGGATCCCAATCACAGACATTACAGATTACAACAGTTTTCAATATACATATCAGAGATTATAAAGCAGAAGATTTAAGTTTTAATATTACAAACCAGTTGTTTCAAACTTACAAAACCATAAGTGTCATACAACCATAGTAGCGGGATAATATTACATTAACATTATTTTTCATACAAACTAGTGCCTTGTCCAAAGGCCATTCATCATTCCTCATCGTCATCGACTTCAAACACTGACTTGCAGCAGGGACCAAAACAAGCCTACGCATGCGACTCACCTGCAACAAGGGTTAACAAACCCTGAGTACAAAAGTACTCAACAAGACTGACCCAACGTAAAAGGGGGTGAAGGACTTTAGAGATGCAGGTGTTGGGGCAAGGTAAGGATGTAGCAAGATTCAAAAGTTCTTTGCCAAAAGCTTACTATTCTTGATCCTATTTTCAAGTTTTACCCCTAAGTCTTCTTAGTTCATTATCTCAAACTAAGTGTTCATATCCCATGTTCCAATCCTTCTCATTCCATTCCTTTTCTCAAGTTTTAGCAATTCACCAATCCTACATTGCTTCTATAATGAATCGAGTCTCCATATCCGCGGAGCACTAGCAATTCGAATTGATTCAAGTCCTAGCTAGGGATTCCTTATCATAGGACATATGTAGAACTTAATCTTGCATATATCAACCTCGCTACCGGATCGTCCCATACTAAGCCATCTCCACGCCACCCGAGAGCACAGCACACCTCCAATCCGGCCACATTCTAGCCACGAGGGTACATGCTACTCCCACCAATTCTCCACTCCCAGTGCGTGGGCATTCATCTTAGTATTGGATTAGCCGAAGTAGGATTACCGGAGTATGTGACCAGTACTACAAAGTGTCTCATTCAGAAGATCCACAATGAGTGGCCTTTGAGCGACATAGTCGGCAACATTACCCAACATTCAAGATAAATCACCCGACTAGTCTCTAGTTCATTCTAACTTCTTTCTTTCTTTGGCCAGAATGCCATCTTTGATTGTATCGAAACTTTTACTTTGAAAGCCTACCATAAAGCATACTAAGCATTCTATGCCTTTGTAAATGAAATCATCTTCAAGGATGGTAAACAATTAACAAGGTAGGCAATGCATCAAGTAGGTAATATTTGAATTAATCAACTTAATGCAATAAGTAACATAGGTGATAAACTTTTCAAAGTAAACAAGGTAATGGTTTAATGCATAAACCGGGGCTTGCCTTCATTGACGATCTCGGGTTCCGGATCAGTACCACAAATATCGAATCCCGAGACAACCGGGGATTCTTCCACAACTTGCTCAACTAGGATTGGTTCACTCTCGAATTCTACATGAAATAATAACATATGCTTCAACATGATGATAATGTAAACATGATGCTTTCATGGTGCATGAAATATAATAACACCTTGAATACAACTTTCCTTCACGGTACAATTGCAAGCCAACAAAACCAACTTGTAATTCTACCATCAAGAACCACACAAGTGACTTGACCAAATTGATCTTGAAACCCTACTGGTCACAAAACATGACCAAAACAAGATCAAACCCTAAACTAACACTTAGGGTTTGCTTTTATCCATTTTTGAATTAAATTTGGAATTAAGCTAAAAATGAACTTGTTCCAAATGACCTCAAAATTTTATGTCAGCTTTCTCATGACAAACTAGTGTACCAAAACAAATTTCATAATTTTTGAAGTTATGCAGTGACCTACAAAAATCATGGAAATTACATTTATCAATTAATTGACTGAATTTTTGAACATTAAAAAATTATTCAAATTTCAAGTTTCATATTTTTAAACTATAATAGAACATGTACAGAAGCTACACACAATTTTTTAGAATTTCTAGAGCTGTAATTATTTTCCTATGAATTTCCAAAGTTTTTGTACTATTCAAAATCCAGAAAATACCAAAACCTCACTATTCTCTCTCTCTTCTCTCACTGACAGCCAGGCCCCGCTTGTCAACGACACAAAACAGGACACGGCGGCGCTGCCGATTCCGATCGGCCAAAACGCGCCGACGGCGAGGCTCCGGCGAGGTGGACAGCTCTAACATGACCAACACGACCCTGTGAACCTACCTCGACACCTAGAGCAGTAGCAGATGCACCGGAGGAAGCTCTACGTTGGTCATGGCGGCCGCGGTGGAGCAGACATGGCGGCGCACGGCACAACACCGGCTACAACACGGTAGAGTAAAAAATGGAGAGAGCATCATGCTTAGGAGCTCACCGCGAACACGACGGTGTGCTTGGTGAAGGCGGAGACGGACTGGAGCGTCCTGGCCACAGTGAGGTCGGTGGTGGCGGTGCTTCGGCCGGCTCCGAGGAAGAAGACGTCGTGCTGGGCGATTCCGGCCAACTTGAGTGATGCGAGCAAGCCGAAGAGAAGCACTAGTTCGAGGTGATCACGTTGGCATAGGTAGACACGATGGGAACAGTTCGACGGTGTCTACGGCGAGCGGCGGAGCAGAGCGGTGGCGGAACAAAACAGAGAAGAAAAAGAAGAGGACGACGGCGGTGGGTGCTCCTATTTATAGAAGGAGAGGGTGCGTCCATCTTCATCAGCTCCCGAACGAGGTCGCCACGGTGACAAAAACGTGTCACCGTGCGAGGAAGCAGTGAAGATGATCGGCGGCGGCAGCTCGGTGGTGAGCAGGCGGTGGCGCTCTGCTGTCAACGGATTTCTTAAAATATTTACAGAATTGCCACTGAGTTCATTTTACAAATTACTCTAAAAATTTCTAAAGAAGTTGAAAATCTCCAAAAATAAAAGTTTCTCAAAATTCAATGTTCTACAACTTTGCTTAGATGAACATTTTCAAATTCTGCCTCAATTTTCAAATTTGAATTTGGGGTGCATTTGAGCATTTGAATCATTTCAAAATTACTCCAAATTTTATATGTAAACTTTAAAAACTTTGAATACCAAAGTTGATCCTTATAAAATAAGCTTCAACTTTGCTTTTTGTCACACCCCCAAATTCCAAATGGATTTTGAAATAGACAGAAGGGGCAAAAAGGACTTTTATAATTTGAATTTGAATTCAAATTTGATTTGTTTACCTTTTTACTTAACTTTGATTTTTGACCAGTAACATGGCCCATTAGGGATTATTTGAGTCAATTGACACATGGTCTCACATGATCACATGAAATTTGACCCTTGTGGTCATGATCTTTATTTAGAGTTTTGGATCACATACATCACATAAAATAACAACTTATGAAATAAAGCTTATTTAGTGAATGCATTCAAAATTTTCTACTTTATGAATGCTTTGCAATGCATATGATGACATGTCAAGTTTTAGTGCTAGGTCAAAACACCAGAGGTGTTACAACCCTTCCCCCTTAAAGAAATCTCATCCCAAGATTTAAAACCTAAGGCTAAGTAATAGAAAAGGAAATGTGTCAAGCTAACACATCATAACTTTGTTCAAAAAGCTAGTGAGGGGGTTTTCCATTCTTATGACAAAAGAGACAAGTTACAACATAGACAAGGTATTGCAACTAAATAGAAGCGAAGAAGTCAGGAAAGTTTTCTTCTAAGTAATCCTCGGACTCCCAAGTAGCTTCATCTTTAGTGTGTTGATTCCATTATACTTTGTAGAACTTGATTGTACATCTTCGAGTGACTCGATCTTTCTGATCTAAGACTAATGGGGTACTCGGCATAAGTCAAATCAGGTTCTAGTTCTACATCACCAAAGTCGATCACTTGGTCAGGTACTTGAAGACACTTCTTTAACTAGGATACATGGAAGATATCATGCACAGCTGACATGTGATCGGGTAGCTTGACGCGATAGGCGACCGGTCCACATCGTTGTTGGATTTGAAAAGGACCGACATAACGGGGCGCCAACTTTCCCTAAATCCCAAAACGATGAAATCCTTTCATCGGTGACACCTTGAGGTAGACATGATCTCCCACTTTGAATTCTAGCGGTCGTCTCCTCTTATCAGCATAGCTTTTGTGTTGGGATTGAGCTACCTTCATATTAGCTTGTATGAGTTTAACTTTCTCTTCAGCTTCCTTGACCACATCTGGCCCAAAGAACCAATGTTCTCCAGCTTCTGACCAATTTAGAGATGTCTAGGCATCTACGGCCATACAATGCTTCGAATGGTGCCATTTTAATGCTCTCTTGATAGCTATTGTTATATGAGAATTCAGCTAAGGGAAGGCATTCATCCCATTTAGCACCATAGGAAAGGACACATGCTCTCAACATATCTTCAAGAATTTGATTTACCCTTTCAGTCTATCCATCTGTTTGCGGATGATAAGCAGAACTACGGATAAGTTTGGTTCCCAAAGACTCATGTAGACTTTTCCAAAACTTAGATACGAACAATGACCCTCTGTCAGAGACAATGGTCTTGGGTGCCCCATGTAGACTGAAGATTCTATCAAGATAAAGCTTTGCATACTGTTCCGCTCGATATTTATCTCTGACTGGTAAGAAATGAGGCTATCTTGGTTAGGCGATCAACAATAACCCATATTGAATTGTAGCCTGCAGATGTCCTAGGCAATCCCACGATGAAGTCCATATAGATATCTTCCCACTTCCAAGATGGAACTGGCAATGAATGTAATGGACCTGCAGTCTTCATGTGAACCGCTTTGACTCTCTGACAAATATCACATTTGGCCACATACTGAGCTATTTCTATTTTCATTTTGGTCCACCAATATCTCTTTCTCAGATCATGATACATTTTGTTGCTACCTGGATGAATGGAGTATCTTGTAGAATGAGCTTCATCAAGAATCTGCTTTCGTAGCTCTGGACTTTTGGGTACTACCAATCTATCTTTGAACCATACGACATCAGATTCATCAATATTGAAACATGTTGGTTTTCCAGATCTGACTTTATCTTTGATATGGGCTATACCCTTACTTTTCCATTGAGTAGCAATGATCTGATCTCTGATAGTGGACTCAACTGCAATATTAGACAGGGAACCTTGTTCTATGATTTGTAAATTCAGATGCTCCATCTCTTGACACAATGTTCGTTGCATAGGTTTCACAGTCAGACAATGGCAATGACTCTTGCGACTCAGGGCATCGGCAACCACATTAGCCTTGCCCGGATGATAATGCACTTCTAAGTCATAATCTTTAATAAGTTCTAACCATCTTCTTTGCCTCATATTCAACTCTGACTAAGTGAAGATATATTTCAAACTTTTGTGATCCATATAGATATGATAGATATTGCCCAATAAATAATGTCGCCAAACCTTGAGTGCATGAACAACAACGGCTAATTCAAGATCATGGGTGGGATAATGTTCTTCATGCTTCTTGAGTTGTCTGGAAGCATACGCTATGACTCTACCTTCTTGCATAAGAACACAGCCAATACCAATTCCAGATGCATCACAATAGATATCAAACGGCCTCTCGATATCAGGTTGTGTTAATACTAGTGCAGTTGTCAGCAACTCTTTTAATGTTTGAAAGGCGTTCTCACATTCTGTTGACCATACAAACTTAGTTTGATTTTTCAGCAGTTCAGTAATCGGCTTCGCAATTCTAGAGAAGTCAAGAATGAACCGACGATAATACCCTGCCAACCCCAGAAAACTACGAACTTGATGAACAGTGGTAGGTGCTCTCCAGTTAAGGACTTCTTCTACCTTGCTTGGATCAATAGCTATACCTTCAGCAGATAACACATGACCTAGAAATTGTACTTCCTCTAACCAGAATGCACATTTACTAAATTTGGCATATAATTTGTGGTCTCTTAATCGTTGTAGAACAATACGGAGATGTTCCGCATGTTCCTCTTTGCTCTTAGAATAGATAAGAATGTCATCAATGAACACCACTACAAATTTATCCTACTCGGGCATGAAAACTGAGTTCATCAGGTACATGAAATGAGCCGGGGCATTGGTCAGCCCAAAAGACATGACTAAATACACATATAGACCATATCGAGTAGTAAACGTTGTCTTCGGCACATCTTCCCGTCTGATCTTAATCTAGTGATAGCCTGATCTCAAGTCTATCTTCGAGAACACCATAGCTCCCGCAAGTTGATCAAAAAGCAAATCAATTCGGGGTAAGGGGTATTTGTTCTTTATGGTGACTTCATTTAACGGCCGATAGTCAATACATAACCTTAAGGTTTGGTCCTTTTTCACAAAGATAGCAGGGCATCCCTAAGGTGATGAACTGGGTTGAATGAAACCCTTGTCCAACAACTCTTGTAGTTGGATCTTTAATTCTGCTAGTTCTTTGGGTGGCATCCTATATGCTCTTCTGGACACAGGTGTCGTTCCTGGTTTTAGATCAATTCTAAACTCTACATCTCGGTCTAGTGGTAGACCATGCAGATCATCGGGAAAGACATCCATAAATTCACATACCACTAGAATTTTCTTGGCTTCTTCAACAGTAGTTGCACAGACTGTTCCAACCATACTCTTAGGAAAGGGAAGTTGGATGAGAAGTTGGGTTTTGCTATCAGGTACATTTATCCTTATGGTTCTACGCATGACATCTATGACAACCCCGTGTTGAGTTAACCAGTTCATACCAAGGATCACATCTATATCTTGATCCTTTAATATCAGCATATTGGTAGGGAACTCATAACCTCCCAAATCAATAGGTACATGCTGAACTACCTCCCTGGTATAGATTCATCCCCCGGGCGACTGTATATGATATGGTTCTTTTGTTTCCCCAATAGTTATCCCATGCTTCACAACAAATGTACGATTTATGAATGTATGGAATGCACCAGAATCAAATAAGGTAATTACAGGATGCTTAGCAATGGGAAACATACCAATCATTACTGGTTCTCCTTCTGGAATAGATTCCACCTGAGTATAGAAGACCCTTCCAGTTTTCTTCTCAGCCTAACCCTTCTGACTATTCTGAGCATTGCCCTTGTACTGATTCTAAGCTTGAGTAACAGGGGCTTTAGGTGCATTAGGATCACTCTTCCTGGGATACGGACATTCTCGGGAAAAGTGTCTGAGTTTACCACAATTATAACATGGATAATTGTGATTCTGGGGAGTAGCAGTGTGGTTTGCATTATTTGTATTCTTTTGCTGCTGCGGTGCTTGATGAGGATAAGGCGTATTAATTGCTGGGCGAATAAAGATTTGCTGCCTGCTTTGGCCTTGTTGTGGGCAGAATGGCGCATGGCCATGATTCTAAGGATGGTAGACTATCTATAGACGCTTTCCACTCGATGATCCGGAAGCAGATATTCTCTTTTTCTTCGTCTCCTTGTGTCGGCGGTAATTCTCCTCTGAAGCGATAGCAATGTTGACTGTCTCATGATAAGTTGAGTTGCCACAAGTTGCCATCATGGTCTAAAGTTTGGTGTTCAGGCCTCTTAGGAAATGATTCTTCTTCTTCCTATCAGTATTCACATATTCTATAGCATACTGTGATAGGTGATTGAAGCGCCCAATATAGTGCATCACCGGGTGCTCCCCTTGCTTAAGAGCCAAGAACTCTTCTAACTTCATGGTCATCACACCATCTGGAATATAAGTGTGCCCTAAAGGCATCCTTAAACTCCATCTAGGTGATTTGGTGACCAGCGAGCTGTACTGCTACCAAATTTGCCCACCAGGCACCAGCAGCTCCTGGAGTTGCTGTGCCGCAAACCTTGGTTTCTGAATCTCGGTATAGTGAATCAGCTCAAACTTTTGCTCTATTGTCCTAAGCCAATCATCAGCTTCTAAAGGCTCTTCTGCCTTAGAAACACAGGCAAACGTGTGTCCATAAAATCAATATAGGTTGACTCGTCATTTCCATTATTACGGCGGCCACGATTAGGGTGTGGTGCCTGTTGGTTCTGAGCCAATTCCCTTAACAACCTAGCATTCTCTGCCGTTGCATTGACAAGTGCGGCTATGGCATCTGCCATAGTCGAAGGCATTGGTGGAGGATTTGGGATATCATCATGGTCTTGTGAGGTACTTGCACCAGCTCGGGTGATAGGACGAGGCATCTGTTAGAGAGACATGTTTATTTACATTATTATTTATTGAAAGCAGTTAAAAGGTTTCATGCTACAAAGGATCACTTATTTATATTACATGTCTTGTATCCCACAAGACAACCCTGGTTTACTAGAAAAGCAGTAAAGGAACTATTACTACTCCAAGCTCTCAGTCATCGATGTCCGTGTCCATAGCTGGACGAAACCTCATCATCATCTGAGAAGTACACTAATTCCTCAGGGTCCTCCTCCTCTTCTTCATCCTGGACTTATCCTAGATCTACAATCATTTCTTCATCTGTAACTTCACCATCCCCATGAGGAGGATGAAGTTGAGCATACATCATGTGGACATTCTCATGAAGAATGGCATTATCCATCTCTAGGTCTTCTACGTAGAACTCCAACTCATGGATGCGTTCATTGGCCGCATCCTCTCGTGTCCAGGCTTCATTCCACAGCTCGGTATTCTTGGTGATGTCCCTTCGCATTTCTGCCAGCTTCTCTTGATCTTTGGCATGAGCTCGACGAAGAGTGTTGAGCTCCATGGTAAGGTTCTCGATGTTGGTGGGATTGCTTGAAGATCCTTCATCTCCTAAGGTCCTAGGAACTTCCTTCACCAAGCTCATGGTTTCATGGTGCCAACTGGTGATGAGGGACTCCGTGAGGTCCGGTGGACTTGCGTGCTGGTTATCTTGGTCTTGCACCATAGCCTGTAGAAGTTAGGGTAGGACTATAAGAATAGCTTGAGGATAATGGAGGTTAGCAAGAATGGGATTGACATTACTTACCCAACCACTTTTAAGGGGAATTATTATGCAAGGTGTTCAAGCATGATGCATGAATCGATCTTACGAATCTAGGTACAAAAGATTTATATAATCAAAAGTACTAGATTTTTAATACATAGGACAAACCTAATCATATTATCCACCACAAACTTTCAAATAAGATAGGATTGGGGCTAGATCAGAGGTAAGAAGAAAGAAATTTGAACTTTAAAATATCAAGTTTACTTTCTTCCATCCAAATCAATTTGAAGGTTTTCCAAAGTAACCTACAATGATCTTAGATAGAACCTGCTCTGATACTAGCTGTGGCAGAACCTCCTAAGAAATCGGGCCCACGTGCACCTATTGTCATCTCAACAGACCTCTGATAGCGTACATGAGTTCCCAACAACTTAACAGGTCTGTCAGGTGTCCTCGGGAAACCCGAATCATCCACGAATCTTTTCTGAACAGGATCCCAATCACAAACATTACAGATTACAACAGTTTTCAATATACATATCAGAGATTATAAAGCAGAAGATTTAAGTTTTAATATTACAAACCAGTTGTTTCAAACTTACAAAACCATAAGTGTCATACAACCATAGTAGCGGGATAATATTACATTAACATTATTTTTCATACAAACTAGTGCCTTGTCCAAAGGCCATTCATCATTCCTCATCGTCATCGACTTCAAACACTGACATGCAGCAGGGACCAAAACAAGCCTGTGCATGCGACTCACCTGCAACAAGGGTTAACAAACCCTGAGTACAAAAGTACTCAACAAGACTGACCCGACGTAAAAGGGGGTGAAGGACTTTAGACATGCAGGTGTTGGGGCAAGGTAAGGATGTAGCAAGATTCAAAAGTTCTTTGCCAAAAGCTTACTATTCTTGATCCTATTTTCAAGTTTTACCCCTAAGTCTTCTTAGTTCATTATCTCAACCTAAGTGTTCATATCCCATGTTCCAATCCTTCTCATTCCATTCCTTTTCTCAAGTTTTAGTAATTCACCAGTCCTGCATTGCTTCTGTAATGAATCGAGTCTCCATATCCGTGGAGCACCGGCAATTCGAATTGATTCAAGTCCTAGCTGGGGATTCCTTATCACATGACACATGTAGAACTTAATCTTGCATATATTAACCTCGCTACTAGATCCTCCCATACTAAGCCGTCTCCATGCCACCCGAGAGCGCAGCACACCTCCAATCCAGCCACATTCCAGCCACGAGGGTACACGCTACTCCCGCCATCTCTCCACTCCCAGTGCGTGGGCATTCGTCTTAGTATCGGATTAGCCAAAGTAGGCTTACTGGAGTATGTGACCAGTACTACAAAGTGTCTTGTTCAGAAGATCCACAATGAGTGGCCTTTAAGCGACATAGTCGGCAACATTACCCAACATTCAAGATAAGTCACCCAACTAGTCTCTAGTTCATTCTAACTTCTTTCTTTCTTTGGCCAGAATGCCATCTTTGATTGTATCGAAACTTTTACTTTGAAAGCCTACCATAAAGCATACTAAGCATTCTACGCCTTTGTAAATGAAATCATCTTCAAGGATGGTAAACAATTAACAAGGTAGGCAATGCATCAAGTAGGTAATATTTGAATTAATCAACTTAATGCAATAAGTATAATAGGTGATAAACTTTTCAAAGTAAACAAGGTAATGGTTTAATGCATAAACCGGGGCTTGCCTTCATTGACGATCTTGGGTTCCAGATCAATACCACAAATATCGAATCCCGAGACAACCGGGGATTCTTCCACAACTTGCTCAACTAGGATTGGTTCACTCTCAGATTCTACATGAAATAATAACATATGCTTCAACATGATGATAATGTAAACATGATGCTTTCATGGTGCATGAAATATAATAACACCTTGAATACAACTTTCCTTCACGGTACAATTGCAAGCCAACAAAACCAACTTGCAATTCTATCATCAAGGACCACACAAGTGACTTGACCAAATTGATCTTGAAACCCTACTGGTCACAAAACATGACCAAAACAAGATCAAACCCTAAACTAACACTTAGGGTTTGCTTTTATCCATTTTTGAATTAAATTTGGAATTAAGCTAAAAATGAACTTGTTCCAAATGACCCTCAAAATTTTATGTAAGCTTCCTCATGACAAATTAGTGTACCAAAACAAATTTAATAATTTTTGAAGTTATGCAGTGGACCTACAAAAATCATGGAAATTACATTTATCAATTAATTGACTGAATTTTTGAACATTAAAAATTTATTCAAATTTCAAGTTTCATATTTTTAAACTATAATAGAACATGTACATAAGCTACACACAAATTTTTAGAATTTCTAGAGCTGTAATTATTTTCTTATGAATTTCCAAAGTTTCTGCACTATTCAAAATCCAAAAAATACCAAAACCCCACTGTTCTCTCTCTCTTCTCTCACTGACAGCTAGGCCCCGCTTGTCAGCGACACAAAATAGGACACGGCGGCGCTGCCGATTCCGATTGGCCAAAACGCGCCGACGGCGAGGCTCCGGCGAGGTGGATAGCTCTAACATGACCAACACAACCCTGCGAACCTACCTCGACACCCACAATAGCAGTAGATGCACCGGAGGAAGCTCTACGCCGGTCATGGTGGCTACGGTGGAGCAGACATGGCGGCGCACAGCACAACACTGGCTACAACATGGTAGAGTCAAAAATGGAGAGAGCATCACACTCAGGAGCTCACCGCGAACATGACGGTGTGCTTGGTGAAGGCGGAGATGGACTGGAGCGTCCTGGCCATGGTGAGGTTGGTGGTGGCGGTGCTTCGGCCGGCTCCGATGAAGAAGACGTCGTGCTAGGCGATTTCGGCCAACTTGAGTGATGCGAGCAAGCCGAAGAGGAGCACTAGTTCGAGGCGATCACGTTGGTGTAGGTAGACACGATGGGAACGGTTCGACGGCAGCTACGGCGAGCAGCGGAGCTGAGCGGTGGCGGAACAGAATAGAGAAGAAAAAGAAGAGGACGACGGCGGCGGGTGCTCGTATTTATAGAAGGAGATGGTGCGTCCAGCTTCACCAGCTCCCGAACGAGGTCACCACGGTGACAAAAATGTGTCACCGTGCGAGGAAGCGGTGAAGATGATCGGCGGCGGCGGCTCGGTGGCGAGCAAGCGGTGGCGCTCTGCTGTCAACGGATTTCTTGAAATATTTATAGAATTGCCACTGAGTTTATTTTACAAATTACTCTAAAAATTTCTAAAGAAGTTGAAAATCTCCAAAAATAAAAGTTTCTCAAAATTCAATGTTCTACAACTTTGCTTAAATGAACATTTTCAAATTCTGCCTCAATTTTCAAATTTGAATTTGGGGTGCATTTGAGCATTTGAATCATTTCAAAATTACTCCAAATTTTATATGTAAACTTTAAAAACTTTGAATACCAAAGTTGATCCTTATAAAATAAGCTTCAACTTTGCTTTTTGTCACACCCCCAAATTCCAAATGGATTTTGAAATAGACAGAAGGGGCAAAAAGGACTTTTATAATTTGAATTTGAATTCAAATTTGATTTGTTCACCTTTTTACTTAACTTTGATTTTTGACCAGTAACATGGCCCATTAGGGTTATTTGAGTCAATTGACACATGGTCTCACATGATCACATGAAATTTGACCCTTGTGGTCATGATCTTTATTTAGAGTTTTGGATCACATACATCACATAAAATAACAACTTATGAAATAAAGCTTATTTAGTGAATGCATTCAAAATTTTCTACTTTATGAATGCTTTGCAATGCATATGATGACATGTCAAGTTTTAGTGCTAGGTCAAAATACCAGAGGTGTTACACAACCTAGCAGTTGGGCGAGGGGGAGCCTGCCCCTAGAGGTCGGGTGAGGCAAAGCCTGCCCCTAGAGGTTAGAAGAGGTGGAGCCCATGGCCTTGGGGTCAGGCGAGGCGGAGCCTGCCCCTAGAGGTCGGATGAGGCGGAGCCCGTGACCTTGGGGTCGGGTGAGGTGGAGCCTGCCCCTAGAGGTTGGGCATGGCAGAGACCGTGGCCTTAGGGTCAGGCGAGGCAGAGCCCATGACCTTGGGGTCGGGCGAGGCGGAGCCCATGGCCTTGGGGTCGGGCGAGGCAGAGCATGCCCCTAGAGGTTGGGCGAGGCGGAGCCCGTAGCCTTAGGTGCGGGCAAGGCAGACCCCGCAAACTTAGGGTTGGGCAAGACGGAGTCTGTAATCTTGGGGTCGGGCGAGGCGGAGCCTGCTCCCAAAGGTCGAGCGAGGCGGAGACCACGGCCATAGGGTCGGGGGAGGGACCTTGGGGTAGGGCAAGGCGAAGCCCCCCCCCCAAGGTCGGGTGAGACAGAGCCCGCGGCCTTGGTGTCGGGCGAGGCGGAGCCCACCCCCAGAGGCTCCCTAGAGGTTGGTCGAGGTGGAGCCTGCGCACCTAGGGGCTGGTTGGAGCCGTAGTCGCACTCTTGACTGCTCGAATGAATTGATGTTGATGACCATTAGCCCCTCCTCTTTGGGTACCCTAGTATTGGTCCCCGACAACTTTCTTTTGGCTTTTTTCTTGAATTGTTTAAACTGATTGGCACTTGAACAATGGCTTTTGTGGGTAATTAGCATTGAGAGGTGGGGTGTCTTGAAGTGAAAGGGGCAACTAGGGGTCAAAAGGAGTAGCGGCATCGAGCGGTGGAGATGACAGCATGGATGGCGGTGATGGTGCGTGATGTTGGTGGCTTTTGTAGGCAGTCTTCATGGGTTGTACAGGTGAAGAATGGGTGTGGTTGATTTTCTTCTTGTCTTCATTCTCTGATGGTCTTCCAAACATCCTAGGTGGTCTTCATATGTATTATTTCCTACTAATCTACTCTAAGTAGCAAGGGGATGAGAGGGAAGAGCACAAGATGAGGAAAAGATCTAGTTCTAGAGAGAAAGCATAAGGGAAGGAGAGAGAGACCTATAGGGGCAGATGTAACTAAACAATGCAAGGGTCACTCAAAAGAATCAGCTATAGATCAAGTAATCGGGTTCTACTTTCACATTCCTACCATGGACGGTTATTCTATGACCTAATCTTATACTATCCCATTTTTCCTAAATGTGACCTAATCTATCTTGCTGTTACTACTTCTTGTTCGGAAGGGGATGAGGAGAGAGAAAAGCTGTGTTTGAAATAGAAGGTTAAGGTAAGGTGAGAGTCAAGGGTTATAAGCAATTATTTTTGAAAATAGTTTTTAGAAAAATCATTCCTATCTAATAGCCATGCTAAGGGTTTGTCCTATAGTGTAAGTATAGCTCTGATACCACCCTATTGAGCCCCTAATTTAGGGTCCTCTGTACATCATGTATCAGTCCCTGGATCAAAAGCTGATACGCACAATTCGAACAAGATTTATGTCAAAAACCACACTTTTATTGCTAATGGGGAAAACACATTACATGGTTTGAGTTTACATAGCTTGGGCCATTGGCCTTATATCGTAAATCAGAGTTTTAAGATAGCGGTCCTATATCGAAGTGGCTCCATTCCTACAGGCAGCTTGGAGTGCGGACGTAACACTAGACTTATTCCTTAAGCGTATTCCTATATCCCAATCGTCATAGTCCTAGCATAGCTCTCTCGTATGGCTCCATCTTTGAGTATACTCTGAGTATCCTATCCCTGTGAAGCTCCATAAGTTCCATCTAGGTAGATGCTCATGTAGCTTAACTCCTAAAAACATAGAATGGAGGGGGTTGAGTACATAAAGTACTCAGCAAGCCCTAAACATTGGGTGGAGGAAGGTGGAAGGGAAAGGCTATATGTGGAGATGGTTATGGTGGTTGGAGTAGTTGAGGTGGATAGGTAAGGGTAGAAGTAGTAAGGTGAAGTAGTTATAATTATAGGTTGGACCCTAGCAGAGTATTACCATTATCACCAGTTCCCGTTATTCTTTATAATTACCAAATTAGTAAAATACATCTTACTAGATAGTCATAGAAGTCTAATCATAGTATCCTATCCTAGCATCTACCCATTCCAAGGACGTGGCTATTCAAATCGATTTAATAAAACTCTGTAGAGGTGTACAAATTTCCCCACATGATAGGCGTAGTCGACACTAGGGCCAGTGGCGCGATAGGCCTAACGAGACCTCATACCCAAAGGGACACATCCTTACATTTCCATATAACTCTACCATGGCTTCTTAGGGGTTAGAAACACAAAAACCAGAAGATACCAAATCCTCCCAACATGATGATACCAAATCATCACAAAAGAAAACATGGCTCGAACACGGCCAAGAAAATCAAGGGCTCGAACATGGCCAAAAACTAAAAGATTAACATGGAAGATCACATAGCATCCATGCCAACTGGACCACGGAAGAAAACCTATCCCCGTGTTGGCTCCTGATTTTCCACTGCCAACACCGGCCTCCTAGTAGAAATTATACTTCAATCTAACGGGGTGTGAGATCAAGTCTACCCATATAGACATGTGGTTGTACGTAATATCTCACTAGGTGAGAGGGACTATGAACCGGTCCTTATGTGACCAAGGCGAGTATCTCCCACAGGAATCCTCTCCAAGCATTCCTTCCAAGGCAATTTATTCCACATAAACTACCCCCACTCGCCCCATGTCGGGGTTTAGTCAAATTTTACCATTCAAGTTCCATAGTTATAATTATCAAGTTCATAATACACATATCATATTAAGGTAACCATTACCTTATCATATTTCCATAGTTAAGTTCATGGTTATAGTTTCATTAATTCTTGAAGGGTTTCAAGTAATAGGGGTTGGGTTATTATTTAATGGAGATGGATAGTGGAAGGTTTATGGTGGAGGCTTGCAATATATGGTGGTGGTGAAAGAGAGGTGGTTAAGGGGTGGCATGTAGTGTAGAGGGAGGGGTTAGGTGGGCTTGAGGTGTGGTGGGTTCCACTATACAGTGGGACACTACGACGGCGGTGTAGTCTTGATGACTGTGCAGGCGGTGGTCTTCGTCTAGTTGTGGGGTGATGTAAATCTCAAAATAAATGGGGTGACTTGAGGGGCTTCTTGGCTTCTTATCTCTTGATAGTGGTACTGACTACATCATTTTTCTTTTCTTTTTTCCTTTTGATGATTTGAGCCCAAAAATCTTAGAATATATGTGGCACCAACAGGATTTCTAGGATTTTTGTTCCATTCTTCTTATACAAACAATTATCTCATTGCTTCAACTTCTTGCTTTCAATGATTTACTCCATCTTCATGATATTTTCTTTGGAACTCTTCAGCTGGTAGCACTTTCTTCTAGCTTTTTCTTGAATTGTTGAAACTGATTGGCACTTGAATAGTGGCTTTCGTGGGTAATTGGCATTGAGAGGCGGGGTGTCTTGAAGTGAAAGGGGCAACTAGGGGTCAAAAGGAGCAGCGGCATCGGTCGGTGGAGGTGACAGCACATATGGAGGTGATGGTGCACGATGTTGGTGGCTTTTGTAGGCAGTCTTCACGGGTTGTACGGGTGAAGAATGGGTGTGGTTGATTTCCTTCTTGTCTTCATTCTCTGATGGTCTTCCAAACATCCCAGGTGGTCTTCGTATGTATTATTTCCTACTAATCTACTCTAAGTAGCAAGGGGATGAGAGGGAAGAGCACAAGATGAGGAAAAGATCTAGTTCTAGAGAGAAAGCGTAAGGGAAGGAGAGAGAGACCTATAGGGGTAGATGTAACTAAACAATGCAAGGATCACTCAAAAGAATTAGCTATAGATCAAGTAATCAGGTTCTACTTTCACATTCCTACCATGGACGGTTATTCTTTGATCTAATCTTATACTATCCTATTTTTCCTAAATACAACCTAATCTATCCTGCTGTTACTACTCGTAGTTTTGAAGGGGATGAGGAGAGAGAGAAAAGCTATGTTTGAAATAGAAGGTCAAGGTAAGGTGAGAGTCAAGGGTTATAAGCAATTATTTTTTAAAATAGTTTTTAGAAAAATCATTCCTAATGGCCATGCTAAGGGTTCGTCCTATAGTCTAAGTATAGCTCTGATACCACCATGTCCAGACCCTAATTTAGGGTCCTCTGTGCATCATGTATCAGTCCCTGGATCAGTAGCTAATACGCACAATTCGAACAAGATTTATATCAAAAACCATACTTTTATTGCTAATGGGGAAAACACATTACATGGTTCGAGTTTACATAGCTTGGGCCACTGGCCTTATATCATATATCAGAGTTTTAAGATAGCAGTCCTATATCGACGTGGCTCCATTCCTACATGTAGCTTTTAGTGAGGACGTAACCCTAGACTTATTCTTTAAGCATATTCCTATATCCAAATCATCATAGTCCTAGCGTAGCTCTCTCGTATGACTCCATCTTCATGTATACTCCGAGTATCCTATCCCTGTGAAGCTCTAGAAGTTCCATCCAGGTAGATGCTCATGTAGCTTAACTCCTAAAAACATAGAATGGAGGGGGTTGAGTACATAAAGTACTCATCAAGCCCTAAACTTTGGGTTAAGGAAGGTGGAAGGGAAAGGCTATATGTGGAGATGGTTATGGTGGTTGGAGTAGTTGAGGTGGATCGGTAAGGGTAGAAGTAGTAAGGTGAAGTAGTTATAATTATAGGTTGGACCCTGGCAGAGTATTACCAATCCCACCAGTTCCCGTTATTCATTATAATTACCAAATTAGTAAAATACATCTTACCAGATAGTCATAGAAGTCTAATCATAGTATCCTATCCTAGCATCTGCCCATTCCAAGGATGTGGCTATTTGAATAGATTTAATAAAACTCTATAGAGGTGTACAAATTTCCCCACATGATAGGCGTAGTCGACACCAGGACTAGTGGTGTGATAGGACTAACAAGACCTCGTACCTGAAGCGACGCATCCTTACATTTTCATATAACTCTACCACGGGTTCTTAGGGCTTGGAAACACAAAAACCGGAAGATACCAAATCCTCCCAACGTGATGATGCCAAATCATCACAAAAGAAAACATGGCTCAAACACGGCTAAGAAAATCAAGGGCTTGAACGCAGCCAAATACTAAAAGCTTAATGTGGAAGATCACATAGCGTCCACGCCAACTGAACCATGGAAGAAAACCTATCCCTGTGTCGGCTCCTGATATTCCGCTGCCAACATCGGCCTCCTAGTAGAAATTATACTTCAATCTAACGGGGTGTGAGATCAAGTCTACCCATATAGATTTGTGGCTGTATGTAATATCTCACTAGCTGAGAGGCACTATGAACCAGTCCTTATGTGACCGAGGCAAGTATCTCCCATAGGAATCCTCTCCAGGCATTCCTGCCAAGGCAATTTATTCCACATATATTACCCCCACTAGCCCCATGTCGGGGTTTAGTCAAATTTTACCATTCAAGTTCCATAGTTATTATTATCAAGTTCATAATACACATATCATATTAAGGTAACCATTACCTTATCATATTTCCATAGTTATAGTTTCATTAATTCATGAAGGGTTTCAAGTAATAGGGGTTGGGTTATTATTTAATGGAGATGGATAGTGGAAGGTTTATGGTGGAGGCTAGCAATATGTGGTGGTGGTGAAAGAGAGGTGGTTATGGGATGGCATGTAGTGTCGAGGGAGAGGTTAGGTGGGTGTTTGCACTTGCCTCCATTCGCTGACGATTATATCCTTCTCTGATTCCTATGTCCCCTATTCCTATCTTCTGACTCCATCAGGTTCTCTCACGTCTTCTATCCTATGCGGTCTAGCGTCGACAAATAGGGAAACACAAACAAGGAAAATAACAAGCAAAACATGTAAAGCAAGCATAAATAAACAAACAATCCTAGATGGGTTGGTCCTATTGGGTGATGGGTTGGTTATCTAGGTTATCACTATTTCATCAGTCTGAAGTAAGATTTGGATAGAGGTATTCCATCCATAAGGTGGGGCTTCTACGGGTTAGGTTAAGGTGGGTGGTTGGTCTGATGGAAAACCAAACCATATTATTATGGTTCACTATTATGTGAACCTAGAAGAGAAAGATGACTAGGTCAGCCTTTCTATAGGTTCACCGGGTTAGTGACACATACGCACATGCATATGTATGTGCCTAGGGTTAAATTGATGGGCTAGGTTATGGCTAGGGTTAGCGTCATATACGCTCATGCATATGTATACGCCCATGATTAAGTGGAACTAAGAAACTAGGTCACTAGGGATAGCCATACATAGGCGTATACCTAGGGTATTGGGCATATCCTTGTATGTATAGATATTCTACTATTTTAGTTGATTGGGTATGGATATATTCGAGTATGTGTCATAGTACATACACATACGTGAATTTACAGGCTAACTACTGCTACGACAGAGGGCTACTACTATAGTCAATATTAAAATACAATTATAGCAAGAAAAGCAATCAAGTAGAATTTAAATGGGCACAAATAGTGGTATGATTATGTAGTGTTTTATTTTAGAAGATTTATGGTGAAAGAATCACGGGATTCAGAATTAAAACGAATGAGTTATAAATTATCTAAGTTTATTGACTAAACACGAATAGAAAGTAACATGTATATTATGTCTACAATTTTATCTAATGAAAATGAGTGGAAATTATCTAGGTATGATCTAGGGTGACTCTAGTTTATTTTAGAATTTTCTAGGAATTTTTCTATAATTAATAAGCTTACCTTTTAATATCCTATGTACATTCCCCGTGTGCACCTAGCATTTTCTACCTAGGCTAGTGGCTGATGAGTGGTCACCATCGGAGGCCAGAGCTGACCGCTACTGTGCCCGTGCATCAATCGGTAAATCGGTTCCCTCCTCCCTGTGGTCCACGTGGACCGCACTCACAGAGAAAGGGGAGAGAATGGAGAGGGGTAGTGGCTGTCATGTGGGGACCCTAGCGCGACGTGGCATGCCCCCATTGGATGCGTCGATGTGGCCAGGAGGCCTCAGATTCCTCTGACTAGGCTAGGTGGTGTCTGCCTTCACTGCACTTCCTATCGGTCAACAAGAGGGCCAGACAGAGAGAGAGAGAGGGCAAGAGAGGGAAAGCAGGGCGTGGCGGCGGCGGTGGCAGAAGGAAGAGGGGGTAGGGGAAGGTGGAGGGGAGAGAGAGAAGAGGGCGCCAGCGTCGGTCTGGGCATGGCTGGCTGGAGGTAGCCACTCTGCTACCGTAGTGGCACGCGGAAGTGCAGGGCAAGTCGAGAAGAAGGAGAGAGATGGGAAGCAGTGCGGCTCAGCGTGAGAGAGGGAGAGAGCGGAGCAGAAGAGCACGGCATGGCGGCTTGGCATAGGTGGTGGTGGGGGAGCAGAGCAGGAAGAGGAGGAAGGAGAAGCAGAGGGAAGAGGTGGACCAGAGGGAGGTGAAGAGCAGAGCAAGCACGGCCACTGCAACTGTAACACCCCTGGTATTACGATCTTGTTTAGCACCGCGATTTAGGTCTAAGTAAAAATTTTCGAAACGAGTTTCTCGGATTTTTAATTTAAAACGTACTTGGAGGCGATAAGCGAATCCAGTGTGGCTTAGTTCGTGGACTCAAATAAATGCTCAAGTTAAATTACTCAGTGTGTAATGATATTTAGGAATGTCGAACGACGATTCTAGCGAACGGTTTGTTCTGTTAGATTAAGCATGAAAAGCAACTTTATAAATAAAATAAAATTCATTAATAAATAGAACGATATATATATACTCATGGGTTTATTTTGATAAGCACGAACTAATGAGAGAGAGAGCGCAGTTGTTTCATTTTTCCTGGCGTGCAGCGTACTCGCCTAGCATTGAAACTATGCATCGTCTCATCCATGCCACTGGTCCTACGACCGACGTCTTGTGCGAGAGTCCTTGCTGCTGCTACGCGGCCGCTGTCTTTTGCCTGTAAGAAAGATGGCCTGCCTGCTGCTCGCATCATCCCATTGCCATGCGTTGCTCCCCTCCCTCTATTTTTCTACTGCCTCGGTCTTATCCTTGTCTGCCTTGCTTGTCCTTGCCTCTGTTCTTCCCCCATCGCCATGGATGCGAGTTTGTCTACCATCACCGACATGTCTGTGTCGGGTCATCTCCGAGCTGCTACTGCTACCTCTGTTTGTCTGCCTAGTTCAGCTGAACCTCGTGCTGCTTTCCTCCCTCCTTTTTCTATTTCTGTTGTCGAGGAGGAGGCGTCCCAGCTCCAGTCTGCCTTCGCCGGTTTTCCTCTCTCTCGCGCGAGCACAAGCGGGTCCCGCAGCGCTACCCTCCCTGGTCCTCCTCGCCCCTCCTTGCAACCACGATGCGCCCGAGCCCTGTTGCTGTCGTGCTAGGCCTGCTACTCCCAGCACCGCCCCCTCCCTTCACTGCTCTGGCGCTGCCCCTTCCGAGCTTCGCGTGCCCCGCAATGCCCGGCCGAACTGTGCCACGCCCACTGTCCTACAGCACCGCCTATGTCGTGCCGTCGTCGCCATTGCCAGAGGCCACGCGTGGCTCTTCGCTTCCTCTCCTACGTCGCTGCATCTCACGCCCGCCGGTGCTGGCCTTCCGCGCGTGAGCACACCCAGACGTCCCCGGCTCCGTTTCACCGTGGCTCCTCCCGTGCCCCGCGCGCCGGCGCCCCAACAGCCACCATGGCCGTTTCCTTCACCGCTCTGCTAGCGCCGCCCGGTTTTTCCTCGCGCTGCTCCACCTCTAGCGTCGGTGCTCCCTGCTGCTAAACGGCCGTCACCGTAGTCGCCCGAGCCCCCATCGCCGAGCAGCCGTGCCTCCAAATCGCAGCGCCAGTCGTGGCCTCGCGCCGCGCCACCCGCCCGTCATTGGTTTTCCCCCACCTCACGCGAGCATGTGTCGGCTCTCAGCGCTGCCCCTCTCTCTGCCGAGCTAGGGCCTAGCGTGGGTGCATCTGGACATCTGCTTGCTGTGCAGCCGTGCAACTCGTACTCACCCGGCTAGGATCCCGGTGGCCGGAGTCAGCGGCGAGTTCAGTTCCCACCTCTGCTTTGTATCGAAGGGGAGAAGAGGAGAAGGTGAGAATGTGTAATTAGTCATTTTTCAGGGGGTTAGGTGTGAAGACTGTGACTCACATGAACAGTAGGATAAGAAATAGATCGAAGCGTAGGGGCATTTTTGCAAAATGATGCCACCGCCGCTGGGCTTCCCCTCGTGGGCCGGCCTGCTCACGCTGAGACACCCACGCCTGTTCTACGTCGCACGTGGTTGGTCACTGGGCCACCGACTGCTCTGCTGGGCCGCCGGCCGCACGCAAGACTATAGGCGAGCTGCGCTGCCCGGGCTACCGCCACACCTGGGCCGCGGGTGCGCAGATTTCCATCTGGGTCGGCCTGTCGCCACGCCGTGGGCCACGGCCTGGGCCATTGGCTGCGCACCGCTTGGGCCAGCCTTGTGCCATGCCACTAGGCCATGCCTGGTTAGCAGGCCACACGCACGGCTACTGGGCCAATTAGTTGCAGCCGGCCCTCTTTCAGTTTTGAGGTATTTTCTAATTGAATGCTGAAGTAGATTTGTAAAATCAATATAAAATAGTATAGGGATCCAAAAATGGTGAAACCAATTTTGTTAGTCTCCTAAAATCATGATCTACCTGTTAGTATATTTTGTTCACATAGTGTGGTAATATTCTTGGAAGCTATATAATTAAATTAAGGTACTTAATATTGTAAAAATATAAACTTGTAGGAATTGTTGTGATAAATTGGTAATAGTGTTGAATCTGAAATGTTTACAGTAGGCTCCTAGCAATATTAGGTACTCGCTGTAATTTTTGTAGCTCCAAAATAATTAGTTTACTAGATTAATAATGACGCCCTATTTTGAATAATGATTAAATCGATAGAATGGAATAAGGAAACAACTTGGGTTTATATAACTAAAACATTCGTTGGGAAATAACGCCTTATTTGCCAACATGGATATGTAGCCTAAGTACGGACATTGCTAGAGTGAGCTCGTTAGCTTGTGAGGCGTGATCGTATTTCTAAGCATCTCGGCTATCGTTGATTATTTACATCTATGCATTTGCATCAATGCATATCATATAGGTACGATGATGGATCAACAGATCAATTGAAGGATCATTGGGGATCCGAAGATGGTGTAATGGTATTCTCTCCAAGAGATGATGCAATGGACTTTCTATCCAGTTAATGGTGGATGATCTAAAGATGCAGATACTAACTTTTTATTATATATCTTACCCTAGCAAGCCCCGGTGCATAACCCCTATTTTTCTACAGTTTAAATTATATTTGTGTATTAAGTTTTAAGGAGTTGAATGAAACCCACTTGCATATATATATCTTTATCCTATGAGTCTTACTAGTATGACAGGATCATGTAGATGCTATGCTACAGGACTTTGGTAGAAGTCAAGTGATTGCCTGTCACTCGCGAGAGATAGTAAATATATTATTGTATTATTATCACTTGGAAAATATAAATGGTGGAAAGGAAAATGGCGACTGGGTAGGGATATGGTTTGGGTATTGGTGGGTGTAAGAGGTTGTGTCGCCGTGGATGCGGGGCATGGCTTGGTTACACTGCTTTCTTTGTCCATGTCAGTTAAGGACCGGTCGTTGCATAACCATCGAGGCAAGTCATAGATTTATTATCCCGAGCACATACTTGTGTATGGGCGCTTGGAAGACTTGTTGCTCTCTTGTCGTGGGTTCCGGCTCTTTCTAGACTGACTACCAGGGTTTTGTTTTGGTGGAGGATGTCCTTGAACCGCACTAAGTCTGGGACTCAGAGGCGGGGGCTTGGAGTCCCAGTTTGGATGGGGACCTAGGACCCCAGGACAAGAGAGTGATGGGTTGGTCCTGCTTGTGCCTTGGGCACAAGCAGGGCGTGTGTTTTCGAGGTACCCAGCTGGGGGCATTGATTCGTGAATCGCTAGGAAATCTGGTTCGGCTTGTCTACGGTCTAGCACCGTAGTACGAACTGAAGATGAAAGATGGAAGATGGAAAAAGGAAATCTAATTGTTTACCACCTGCTTGAAAGTAGCACCGGTGCTTACATAGAATGGTTAGTTAATGAACCAATGCGGCTATTAATAAAAATCGAATATAAGGACGCACCCTTAGTAATGCTTCCTACAAATGCAATAAACCCACAAGCCAGATAGCCTTGCATATCCTTGGAGTCTTTTCTTTCCTCCTATCGGGTAAGTCTTGTTGAGTATAATTGAGTACTTAGGGTTTTATTCCCCTGGTTGTAGGTGATAGGTGGAGGCTAGAGCTGACCTTTATGTGAGGATTCCTCCTGGTGGGCTCAGAGAGGATTTTCTTTACGCTGCGATCATAGTTTTTATTTATAACTCTCACTAAATGTTTTTGCAAATGAAAGTTTTATAATCTGTTGTCATCATTTACATATCAATGTTTCATCATGCCATGAATGGATAATTATTTCCGCTGTAATTCTTATCATATTTTTATATTCCGCTGTCCAATTACATTGTTCATAAACTCTGATAAGATGATTATATTCCGCTATTAAATAATCAATATTATACTCTGATATTGTATTAAAAGTGATGTAAGAAATGGTTAAATGATGTAAGCTTTATTCTCTCATTTGTGATCCTAATGGCAAAAATGTGGATTTTTGGGTTCTCCCCTGGGGTGTGCCCGACGGAACCGAGTAATTTAGTGTTCTCCCCTGAGTGTTTAGTGTTTAATGGAAGACGAGCGCTCCTGGTAGCCATTAGATTAGGCGGTTCTACCATAGGTGGTATCAGAGCATAAATGAGGAAATAAAGCTTCAAAAACCTTTTTCTAAACTAAAATTTGATAACCTATTTTTGCAAAAGTTAGGGCATTCAACTGTGAAGTTATATAAGTAGCCCTATTACTATGGTTATGTATCCAGGATAGATGGTACTTTGCTGACTTAGGTAGGCTTAATCAAGTTTTCTGCAGGTACACTGACCCTCAATGCATAGTCCGATAGTATCGACTAGCTACAGGGAGAGAACGATGTGCCAAAAATCTGAGAATGGTTGCCCTATATGTTGGCAACAGTGGAAGGACGTATAGGACGTGTATTCATGCATATCCTGTTTGTGCATTGTAGTGTTGTATTGCTTGTAGATACGCCATCCATAGGTGTCACACGTGTCGTGTTGTGCATGACTAACTCATTCCTATTCTAGAATTAGGTCTGCACTATGGCTGTGCTCCGCATTCGCCCATGGTTCACGCCTATCGTGACCCTCGTTTTCCCCGTACTCTTTTCTATGCTCTTGTTGGACACCTGCCCTATAGTCGTACCAGTTAGTAATGGCATTGCACGTCGCTCGCCTCGAACGCGCAAAAATTTGGTCGATTCATCATAGTGATCCCACGTGGGAACCCTAGTGGACCGTGCTAGGACCACTAAACGCTCTTCCTTTATAAGCAGAGTCTGGCTTAGCCATTGGTATCACCACTCGGCACACTTTCGCTCGCTTAGCTTTTCCTTTGAGCCAGCTTTTCGCTCAGCCTTCCTCACCACCACCGCCAGAAATGGTAGGAGCCTAGGTTAGTAGTTACTGCCTGAACATTGAGGGTTTTCCTAGAATCTTGCATGCCACCCTGCAAAAGCTCAGAGTCAAAGATCATCCCAAGTATGAGGGCCATGAGTATGAGGAGCATGGTACCGAGCGGTGTGAGGTTACTATCTACATTGGGAAGAGTGAAGAGTTCCCTAACCTCACTGAAGCCTAGAGTGTGACCGCAACTAGGTTTAGCTTCATCGACACCTACTAGGTTGTGGCCCACAAAGCCTTATGGTACCTCTGCCAGATCTATGAAGAGCCCATTGCCTGTACCCCCATGAGGTTCTTTCCACCATTGGACAAGAATCAACGGGCATGGAGGGCTCTCATGGAGGCTTTGCAAGGGCGGGATGCGCAAGAAGACAGTGCAACCATGGTGCACTTGACCATGTACCTGCTTGCTCTAGATAAGCAATATGACCAGCAAGCCTTGGAACTGAGGATCTGCCTCCATCGAGCTGAGGAAGCCGAGATCTTTAACCGAATGCTCCAAGTGCAACTTGCCGAAGTGCATGCCAGTGCTGTAGCTGCTGAGAGCCAGGAGACTACCATGTTAGAAGCTCTAAAGGAGGCTGAAGATCGGCATGCCCATCAGCTGCGGGTGGCCTATCTTGTCACCAGGGCCAAGCAGAGGACACTGGCTACTGAAAGGCAGGATGCCCCGATCTTGGAAGGGATCCCTATCCACCCACCAGAAAGAAGGAGAACCGGTGTTGCAGTGCGGCCAGCACCTCCACCCTTGGAAGTGTCAGAAGTCAAGCCCTTGATTCCTCTCACTCAGCCATTGCCACAAGAAGATGCAGATCCCTAGCCAGGACGGTGGAAGAATCTGCCATGCTAGAAATGAAGATGCGTGGTGCCGAGTAGATTAGTGGCCTTGGGATTGCTGTGCCCATAGTAGTAGTGTTGTTTGTCGCTGTCCTCTGGTATTGTACTCTTGTCATTGTATTTCATCCATAGTATTGAGATCGTCAGCCGTAGGGAAGGTGAATGATGTGTCGTGAATTGGAGCTTGAATGCATGTATGTTGTACTCGTATAAGACCATTGGAATATGCATTTTGTTATTTCGCTATGTTTATTGCGTTCATCTACCTTAAGTTTCATTAGATGTGCTTAAAGTTTTCAAGGTGGTATTAAGTAGGATACAAGAGAAGTTGCCATTCAGATATCAGCAAACCAGTCATGATTGGAGAACATTAGACGTTGTATCGACTAATTGTGGATGTCCCAGTAGAACACTTGAATCTCTTTAAAACAAATCCGCCATTGGATTTGAATTCCTTGTCCCTTATTGTGAAGGGAACCTTTGTTGTTTGAATTTTTTTCCCTTGCAATACTCCTTATTCTATGGTCTATGACCCCACTGCCTTCATGGCGTGTAAGTTGGTAATAGTGTCCTGGTTAATAGCTTATGGTGCCACGACGAAACTGAGGGCTCCTTATGGAACAGCTGCCACATGATGATGCTGCCCGGCACGCGCAGGTATCAAGGTTGTTAAGCAAGTACCTTTGCCAAGTTACACTGCCATGCCACTTTTGCTACAAATATTCTCCTTGGAAATGTTTAGGTGTTCAAACGGGAAATCCACAATGGGTCAATGTAATAGTGTTCTCTCAAGGTAAACAAGAGGAGGTGGTTTTGGAGAAAGAACATATGACCTGGTCTTAGTCTGCATGAAAGACGGATGTGGTTAAGGAAGGGAAAGAAAAAGAAGAGTAGTCAGGAAAGTTAGTCTTGGGTAGTAGGGAGTGCTTGGGAAAGCCTGAGTGGATGTCATGTCCCAAGCCCTGTGTTAGTTGACTGCACTACGCCTACCGGATTGTTTCGCTGTGTGCCCTGCGAACGCTGTCTGTATTGGGCCTTTAGCTCCTCGCTCTCGCGTGGCCGTAGTCTCATGCCGCACTCGCCATCTTTGTGCATTGTGCGCTTTTCCTTTTTCCTAGCATCCGGTCGGCTCTAGACTCTCATGCCCCGTCCCTCGTACCGAACCCCACCTTTCCCTCTCCTTTCTTTCTTCTTTTGGAGACACGACTGCTCGCATGCCTCCCTCATCGAGCGCACTATCTTATCTCCTATCCTTTATTTCCCATCCACTCACTTGTGCAGGGAGCGCACCATGGCCGTGTTTATTCCCACAGCATGAACCATCTTTGTACCTCATCCTTGCCGTCTCTCATCGGTGTTTTGCGCCCCACCTCTGTTCGCCGCTGTAAAATACCCTGGGTCCTTGCTCTTCTTCTCCATCCCCATTTCCCTCGCATTTAGAGTAGAGCTATGAATTTAGTTGACATTGTGAAGCTAGGTCCGTCAGTCTGAGGTGATGGTGTAATCTGAGAAGAAGGATCTGATTTCTAAAGAAGTTCAAGTTCCCTTGGTTAGTTTGGTCTTCGGGTTCATAATGTTTGAGTTCTGGGAGTCCTGTTTCTAGATCTGTTGGTGCTACGCCATGTTTTGGATAATCATTATCTTGTTGTTTCTCCATTGCCCACATCTATCCCGACTTTTGGATTAAGTCTCGATTGTATTAGGTTGCTCTTCCCATGTATCTCTAGATCGCCATATGGTTTAGTATTCGAAGTCGTGTAATCTTTCGTGTAACCTCTGATCTACAGGATGTAATCACGTTTCCCCTTTTCTGGTTCTTGCTTTGAATCTCAGGACAAGATTCATTTTAAGGGGGATTGGTTGTAACACCCCTGGTGTTACGATCTTGTTTAGCACCACGATTTAGGTCTAAGTAAAAAAATTTCAAAATGAGTTTCTCAGGTTTTTAATTTAAAACATACTTGAGGCGATAAGCGAATCCTGTGTGGCTTAGTTCGTGGACTCAAATAAACGCTCAAGTTAAATTAATCAGTGCGTAATGATATTTAGGTATGTCGAACAATGATTCTAGCGAACGGTTTGTTCTGTTAGATTAAGCATGAAAAGCAACTTTATAAATAAAATAAAATTCATTAATAAATAGAACGATATATATATATATACTCGTGGGTTTATTTTGATAAGCATGAACTAAAGAGAGAGAGAGCGCAACAGTTTCATTTTTCCTGGCGTACAGCGTACTCGCCTGGCATTGAAACTATGCACTGTATCATCCATGCCACTGGTCCTACGACCGACGTCTTGTGCGAGCATCCTTGCTACTGCTATGTGGCCGCTGTCTTTTGCCTCTAAGAAAGATGGGTGGCCTGCTGCTTGCATCGTCTCATCGCCGTGCGCTGCTCCCCTCCCTCTATTTTTCTACTGCCTCGGTCTTTATCCTTGCCTGCCTTGCTTGTCCTTGCCTCTGCTCTTCCCCTGTCGCCATGTACACGAGTTTGTTTGCATCACTGTCGATGTTTTACCACCGATAGCCTGCCATAGGGGTACCCAGGGTAGTTTGTTCGGGCTTCAGCGTATGCAGAACTCGACGGTAAACGTAAGAGAGAGTCGATTTATACTAGTTCGGACCCTCAATTATGATCGAGTAATAGCCCTACGTCCAGTCGGTGTTAGCCTTTGCGTTGGATTAATTGTAAAGTGTTGTGTTCAATTGTCGTTCTGAACTCCCGATTTAAGGAGCCCTGCCCTCCTTTATATAGTTAGGAGGCCAGAGTCCTAGTCAATTTACACTGTAGAGTCCTAGTAGGATTACAGGGTAGTATTACTACTAGGATTACATGGGGAGAATCCTAGTTAGACTAGATCTTCTCTCTTCCTTGCGGGGTATACTGTGGGTCCTGCATCGACAAGCCCCCGAGCACTTCATGGTTGAACTCTGGAAGCCTCGTCTTGTTCCTCTTGTCGAGTAGGAACAAGGGTCGTCCAAGTGCTTTCTTGAGTGAAACCATGTAGCGCTTCTTTGGATCTTCGAGTGGTGTGTGCTTTTTGAAAAAAGTACATCCATCTGGGTGTAGCCCCCGAGCCTCTTGTTATTTGGAACAAGGAGCTGGAGGATCTTGTCTTGAAATTGCTCTGTTTCTTCATTGAAGGTCAAAAGGAACTCGGATATGGCTCGGTCCAGGTTCTTTTTGTTGTAAGGTCTTGAAGTGGTCTACCTTGAAGAAGTCTTTTTTGTGACGTGCGCTTTTTTGAAGAAAAAGTGCACTCACTGAGTGTAGCCCCTGAGCCTCTTGCTATTTGGAATAAAAAGTTGGAGGGTCTTGAATCTTTATGTTGTTTGAAAATTCATGTTTTGTATCCCCCGAGCCTCTTGCTATTTGGAAAAAAGAGTTGGAGGGTCTTGAATCTGAGTTGTTCAAGGAAGTGAGAAACTCTCCTGTTGTAGCCCCCGAGCATACATCTGGGTTCTTTTATTCAAAATGAACTCGGATGCAGGGTATTGGCATATTCTCTGGTAGTCTGTTGTTGTCAGATGTAGGTGTATGGTGGTGGTTGAGTGTAAATGTTGTTTGTTCATGAGTTGTACAGTGTTGGTATATTATTCTGGATATTCTCGCTCTTGAGTATTGTTCCTTCACGTCTGAGTCCTTCATTGAATTCTGTCTTTTCATTGTGTCCGTTGTTAGGTTTGTTCCCTTGGTGCTCCTGGTCCATGTGCACCGCTTCTTTGGCCTATAAATGCCCTCTTGGTGTGCTATTTTGATTCATCGAGCATTGTCTAAAATCCCTGTAGTCATGAATATGATAGTTTGTGAAGTAGAGCAGCACCCGAGCATATTTTGTCGTTCTTGTATATCTTGTCATTGCTGGAGGAAGTCTTGTGATAGGGATTAGAGGTAGACTAATCCTGCAGCAGCATTGTACCAGGAGGTACGTGGCGGTAGTTGGAGGAAGTTTTATGATGTGGGATACGTTCCTTCATCCGGTAGTTCTGGTTGATCCTCTTCGTCTTCCCTGCGACTGTCCGATGTAGATCAACACCTGATCCTACATCACGTCAGGCTTGGTTAGACAGATGCCTACGGGCCTCCTTTGGTCCATGTTTTCCTACCGTGCTGCTGATTTCTACCTTGGATGCACTGTGTCCGTCCTTTAAAGAAAACAGTGTAGCCGAGTGTGGTTTGTTCTACCACGTGCAATTTGGAACACGTAGTCGTTCCAGAGCCTAGTTGTGTTCGGGTTCCATTTTGCTACCTCGCTTGTCGTGGTACCGAGTTCGTTGGGTCTTGTAAGATGTGTAATCTTGTATTTTTGAAGCCATTTGTAATGGAAAGAATCTTGTCTTCTGAGTTATCGTTCTTTTTTTCTATTGTATTGTCCTGGTTGTTTCCGAGATTACCGAGTTCTTTCTATTAAGAACCAGATTCTTGTGTTCCTTGAGAGGTAACCTTTCATTGCTCCATGGTTGACGAGTTCTTTTTGTAGCAAATTGATAACTCTATCGTGGTGCTAGATGGATAAGTCTGGAATCTGCCCATTGAACTAGACCGTTGTGTGGGAGATGGACCGTTGCGTTCTCATGCGGTGCTTAAACGAGCCTCATGGCCATGTTTTTACTGCTGCAAAATCTATTTAAAGTCCTTTCTCCTTCTTTTTCTTTCCTATCCTGCTCTTGTCTTGAAAACCCTAGTCCTCACAACTCTGCCGTCGCCTTTGTCGCCGTCATCTGAGCGCCGTCATCTGAGCATCCTCGATTCTTAGTGCCTTATTACTTTTTGCTAGTATATGGGTAGGAAGAAGTCAGCGAGCAAGTCCCAGGCAACCTTTGTAGATGAGGAGGCGTCGCTCTCTATGATTGAAAATCAAGAGTTCATGGCCATGAGGGCTGCCTAGAAGATCTGGCCGGCTCCGACTATGACTGAGGATCAGTTGCGCGAGCTTGTCGGTGATGGTCTGCTCCAGAGCAAGGAGTTTGCTGATTGGAAAGCCCTAGGTGAGCATCGGGTGCCAACTCTAGGTCCTGGTGAGATCGTTCTTTTTATCTCCTTTATTTGTGCTGGGCTTTGCCTTCCTGCTTCTGCTTTTCTTCATCGATTCCTCGGTTATTTTGGGATTAGCTTGAATCATCTTACTCCCAATGTTGTCATTCATCTTTTTGTTTTTGTTCATCTTTGTGAAACTTGGAATTCCTCCTTCTCTTTCTCTTTTTCGTTTCTTCTTCCATTTGAAGCCACAACCCCGCCGTGATGACACCCACATTCTTGGTGGCTGTAGGATTCAGTTTCATTAGGGTTTTAAAAGTAAATTCTTTGATTATGACTTGGTTGATTCCGTGAGGGATTGGCGTTCCGAGTGGTTTTATTCCGCCAACATGATTCCTCCTCTTGCTATTCATTCTTGTTCTGGTCCCATGGTTAACGACCGATGGGAAAAAACCCCCTGACGAAGGATGAGCTCCAGGAGATCAAGCCGTTTCTTGAGAGGATATGTACTCTGAAACAGCAAGGCTTGACCAGCTTCGGGATCATTTCTAGTTTTCTTTGCCATCATGTTCAGCCTCTGAAGGAGCGGGAGAATTTCGGTTTTGAGTACTCTGGGGCAGAGGATCCTTCTCGTATGGTCCCTGCCCTTGAGTTGATTGATGAGGAGGTGCTCGAGCGCCTTCAGAAGATGCTGAAAGGAGTGAGCGTCATCCCACATGCTGTCCTTCAGTATTGTGCTAACAACCCGCCTCCCGCTGTGAGTTGTTTTTTTTATGCGAGTACTTTTTGTATTTACTTTGCTGTCTCCACTTTTGCTTATTCTTTCTTGTCTGGCTGTTTTACTCGTTTATAGGAATTGGGGCATAACTTTGTTGACCCTATCTCCCTTGATGATTGCTCTGCCATTGCGGAGACTGGGGAGAATCTTGCTGGAGCATCCTTAACCAGTAAGTTTCAAGCTAGCACGATGCTTCCTGGTGTTTCTTCCGTAGTTTCTGACGTATATGAAGAGTATGTTCCTCGTCTAGTTCCCCGAGCTCCTCAAAGTGGCGGAAAAAGGGGATGGGTGGATTGTTCTTCCTCTATTTTGCCTGCTTCCAAGAAATCTCGCTAGTCAAGTACTCATCCAGGTACTCTAGTTATAGGTAGCGTGCTCCTAGGTGAGCATATTAATATGTTTTGTTTCTTTTGTTGTTTGTTTGTGCCTTTGACCGAGTACTTTTCTCATTTTTCAGATGGCGCTGTGGCTGCCTTGTTGGAGACTAAGGAAGACGAGGCTGATGATGCGCCCCTTGTCACGCATCGGTGAGTTGTTTCCTTACTTTTCTGTTGTTGAACACCTCTTTTTGTTCTAACTTTGGACTTGTTGTCTAGTAGTAAGCAGTCGTCAAGCTTGAGTTCTACTGGGGCTCCAGTACCGACCACGCCACTCCTATCATAGGGTGGTGGTGATGTTTTTGCTACCGTGGTTCCCCCTGCAAGGTCTTCTTTTGGTTTTATGAAGAAGAAAATAGCTGAGTGAGTGAATTCTGGTTTTGTTTCTTTGCTTCTGTTCTCCTTTTTTCTTGTTCTTATTGGTGAGTTTCCTTATCAACTTTCAGGCATTCGTCTTCCCTGAACCCTTAGTCGACTTCTTGTCAGACCTCTGGTGCACCCTTATGTACTGAGCCTCAGGACTTGGAATGCACGGTCGGCGAAGTGGCTATGAGGGGGACAGGGTACGCAACCGCGGATTTGCTGACTCCTAAGGTGACCATGGCCATGGCGGCGGATCCATCTGAGGGGTTGGCTGGGGCTTCCTAAGAGATTGCTCTAGCCTTGCCTTCTTTGCATCGGCCAGCTTCTCCCTCTGCTCCTCTTGCTACTGGCAGTCCGCATTTGGATGATGACGTGGTGCAGCAATTCGATGCCACTCATCGATTGTCTGAGCTGACCGCCGCCTAGGGGACCTTTGCGGCTTCTTTTGGCAAAAAACTCTAGATAAGTTTTTCTGAAGTTCTTTCTCTAGATGTCCATCTTTCTTCTGTTCTTATGTCTTTTCTCTCTCTCTCTTTGTTTAGTCTTTTTCTTAGGATCATATCGGCTTCTTTTTCTCGTCTGAAACCGAGAAAAAGTTGTCCTCTGAGGTTGTTGCCATAAAAATAGAGCTTGATCTCTGTCGGGCCGAGATAGAGGCCGAGCGTCAAATGCATCAAAGGGAGGAGCAGGCTCTCCATGCCCGGGTGGCTGAGGCAGAAAAGCAAAGGGATGCTGCTGTCTAGGAGGCCTTGAAGAATGCAGAGGCCGTGAAGAATTTGGAGGCCATGAAGAATGAGAATAAAGGTTTTGTGGGTTCTTTTTTATTCCTTTTGTTTTCAAGTTTCCCTTTCTGCTGACTTGTTTTTGTTTCCTTGTCTAGCTCTCTGAGTTGAAAAGCAGAAGCTCTCGGAGGGTATTGAGGAGATGAAGACACTTGTTCGCAGTAGTCACAACAGGGCCAGAGAGGTAATTACTCATGCTAAAGAAGAACTCGCGCTTGCCAAGTTGATTAGGCGTGGAGCTGACAGGGATCTTGTGCAGGTCCAAAAAACTATTGAAGTCTTGACTAGCAAGTTGGCGACGGCTACTGAGAACTAGAATGCTTTGTGGAAATCGTTTCGATCGGTAGCCGACCTTCTCTGGACTCCAGCATATGATGGTCCATCTTGGGCTCAGTTAATTCCTCAAATTCCGACTCGTTTCCAAGAGTTCATGAAGAGGTGCGCCCAATTATGTACCAAGAATGTTCTTGCCTAGGTTCGGGTTCTTGCTCTGGAGGTGCCTTTGACCAAGATTGCAGATGAGGCCGAGAGTCAAGAATATGTGGATGCCATTGAGAAGGTGGAGCCTAAGGTCAAAGATTTAGCCAGGAGGATTGTGGACAATCTTAATATTAATATTTCTTCTCTTGATGACAATGCTTGATGTAATTGACCTTTGTACTCCAGCCTCTGTAACAGGATACTTCTTTTTTTAATGGATATTCTTTATTTTCGTTGATGTCTTCTTTGTCTAGATGTCTTCGCCTTGTTTATTCTTCAAATGAGTTGTCCAAGTGATAAGGATTTTTCCCGAGTAGTTGTGTCTTGGACGTGGCGTGCATATGTAGCTTAGAGTGGTCGTGTTCTTTCATCCGTTGTAGGAGCTTTCTTGATGGGTCGCGCGTTTGTATGGCTTTTATCTGAGCCTTGACTTGTCGAGTGCTTGTTTGGCTTTTATCTTTGCTATGTAAAAAACTCGGTGTATGTAGATTATTGGCTTGACAAAGTTTCTTGATTTGTCGAGTGCTTGTCTGGCTTTTGTCTACGCCGTGTAAACAACTTGGTATATGTAGATCGTTGTGTTGAGAAGCTTTCTTGATCTTGTTATTACTGAAAAGACTTAGGACTGGCGGGTGTTAGCTTATTAGCTACCCTCATCGGCGGGCTCAAGCATCTTTTCAGCTCTTTTGCTCTCGGCCGGTATGCTCAGGCATATTATTAGCCATTTTGCTTTTTTGGTTCGGGTGTTAGCTTGTTAGCTACCCTCATCGGCGGGCTCAAGCATCTTTTCAGCTCTTTTGCTCTCGGCCGGTATGCTCAGGCATATTATTAGCCATTTTGCTTTTTGGTTCGGGTGTTAGCTTGTTAGCTACCCTCATCGGCGGGCTCAAGCATCTTTTCAGCTCTTTTGCTCTCGGCCGGTATGCTCAGGCGTATTATTAGCCATTTTGCTTTTTGGTTCGGGTGTTAGCTTGTTAGCTACCCTCATCGGCGGGCCCAAGCATCTTTTTAGCTCTTTTGCTCTCGGCCGGTATGCTCAGGCATATTATTAGCCATTTTGCTTTTTGTTTGAAACAACTCGGGGAAAGTCATAATAGGACATGTTGTCGAGGAACACCATCTTTATTGATCATGAATGAAAGTCATAATACATATATTGTCGAGGAACACCATCTTTGTTGATCATGGGCGTTGGTCCCTTGTGGCTTGTATATATATTCTTCCTTGGGTTGTTTTCATGCGTAGAATCTTCTTAGTTGGCTGATGTGCCATGTGTTGTTGACTTCTTTTCCATCTTCAGTTACAACTTGTACGCGCCTGGTCCGGTGACTTTTGTAACAATAAAAGGACCTTACCATGGACTGAGTAGTTTATGGCGTCCGTCGGTTTTTTGTACTCTTCTTAGTAATAGGTCTCCGACTTGTAGTGATTGAAGCTGTGTATTCTTGTTGTAGTGGCGTCTTAAACCTTGGAGGTATCTGGCTGATTAAAGGGTAGCGTTTACTCTGACTTCTTCTGTACTATCGAGTTCTAATCTTTGGGTGTGCTCTGCTTCTCCTTCGTCATATTGTTCTATCCTTGGTGATGTCCAGATCAAGTCGGCAGGTAATACGGCTTCTAATCCGTAGACTAGGAAGAAAGGTGAGTATCCGGTGGCTTTGCTTATTTGAGTTCGTAGTCCCCATACTACTTTGGGTAGTTCTTCAATCCATTTGGATCCATAGTCCACTAGTTCTTCATACAATCTTGGTTTTAATCCGGCTAGTATGAGTCCATTAGCTCTTTCTACCTATTCGTTGGCTTCTGGATGTGCGACTGATGCGTAATCTATGTGGAAGCCCCAATCCTATGCCCAACTTTGGATTTCTGTAGCTGTGAAGGGGGAACCCAAATCTGTGATGATTCGATTGGGCATGCTGAAGCGGTGCATAATGTCTTGGATGAACTCGACTGCTTTGGTTGCGCTGTATTTTGCGAGAGGTTTGTATTCAATCCACTTGGTGAACTTGTCAATTGCTACAAAGATGTACTCGAAGCCGCTCTTTGCTTTCTTGAGAGGTCCTACTTGGTCCAGCCCCCAGCAGGAAAAAGGCCAAGCGGGAGGGATGCAGATGAGATTGTGGGCTGGTACATGAGCTTGTCTTGCGAACATTTGACAACCTTCGCATTTTCTAACGAGTTCTTCTGCATCTTTCAAAGTGGTTGGCCAGTAGAATCCGGTGCGGAATGCCTTGCCAACTAGTGTTCTTGAAGCGGCATGATTTCCACAGCAACCTGAATGTATTTCATCTAAGATTTCTTTGCCTTTTCAAACAAGGCACATTTTAGGAGTACTCCTGATGATGCGGCTCTTCTGTACATCTTGTCTCCTACTAGGGCGTAGTTTTTGCTTCTGCGAACAACTTAGGTGGCCTCTGCTTTATCTGCTGGCAATTTATTCTCTTTGATATAGTCGATGAAAACTTGGCTCCATGACGTGGTGATTACCAAGATCTGAGCGCCTTTAGCTAGGATTTTAGGGGTTCTCTCACCGGGTTGTTTGATAGAGGGAGCTAATAACTCTTCTATGAATACGCCGGGTGGGACCTTCACCCTGTCCGATCCGAGCTTGGTAAGGACATCTGCTGCAATATTAGAATCGCACAGGACATGTAGAATTTCTAATCCTTGAAAATGTTTTTCAAGTTTCCGTATTTCAGCACAGTAAGCGCCCATGTTTTCTTTGGTGCAGTCCCAATCTTTGTTGACTTGGTTGATGACTACTGCCGAATCACCGTATACAAGTAACCGCTTGATTCCAAGGGTAATTGCTACTCGGAGTCCATGGATGAGGGCTTCGTATTCTGCTTCATTGTTTGTAGCTTGCCATAATATCTGAAGGACATACTTGAGTTGTTTTCCGTCTGGTGAGATGAAAAGAACTCATGCACCGGCTCCGCCTAGCTTTAGCGATCCATCAAAGTACATCTTCCAATGGTCAAGGATGGTATTTGACATAGGTTGTTGAATTTCAGTCCACTCAGTAACAAAATCAGCAAGGGCTTGAGATTTAATTGCCTTACGTGGGGTAAAATCGATATTGAGAGCACCAAGTTCAACTGCCCACTTAGATATGCACCCTATTGCGTCTTTATTGTGTAGGATGTCTCCGAGTGGGAAATCTATCACCATGGTAATCTTGTGGCTTTCAAAATAGTGGCGAAGCTTGCGTGAAGTGATGAGGAGGGCGTAGAGTAGTTTTTGCACATGCGGGTACCGGATTTTTGACTCTGACAATACTTTGTTGATGTAGTATACTGAGCGTTGTACTTTATATATGCGCCCTTCTTCTTCTCTTTCTATGACTATTGCTGTGTTGATCACGGTAGAAGTTGCCGCAATGTACAGCATCATGTCTTCGTATTTCTTTCGAGGTGTGAGAACGGGTGAAGAGGTGAGGTAAGCCTTAAGTCTATTGAAAGCTTTGTTGGCTTCTTCTGTCCACTCAAACTTGTCTATCTTCTTTAGTAGTTTAAAGAAAGGTAACCCTTTTTCGTCGAGTCTTGATATGAAACGATTGAGTGCCGCCATGCAGCCTATCAGTTTCTGCACATCTTTGACACTTTGAGGTGGGCCCATCTTTGTTATGGCTCAAATTTGCTTGGTGCTGGCTTCAATTCCGCGATGACTGACTAAGAATCTGAGTAGTTGTCCTGAAGGAACTCTGAATACACACTTGTTTGGGTTCAATTTCCACCTCCACCTTTTCAGGTTTTCGAAGGTTTGCTTTAAGTCTTCAATTAGTGTGTCCGGGTTCTTTGTTTTTACTACTACGTCATCCACGTATGCCTCCACGTTTTCGCCGATCTGATCACCAAGGCATGTTTGGATAGCTCTTTGGTATGTGGCACCAGCGTTCTTGAGTCCAAACGACATGGTCTTGTAGCAGTAAGCACCGAACGGAGTGATGAATGATGTCTTGCTCTGGTCTTGTTCCTTTAATGCGATCTGGTGGTACCCTGAATAGTAATCAAGAAAGGATAATAGGGCAGATCCTGCTGTTGAATCAACTATCTGATCAATGCATGGTAGCCCGAATGGATCTTTCGGGCAATGTTTGTTGAGATTCGTGTAGTCGACGCACATGCGCCACTCGTCTGTATTTTTTTGTACTAGAACTGGGTTTGCTAGCCAATCTGGATGAAGGATTTCTCTGATGAATCCAGCTGCCATTAGCTTTGTTATTTCTTTTTTGATTGCTACCTTCTTGTCGGGTGAGAACCGTCGCAGCCGTTGCTTCATAGGTTTGGAGCCTTTATTGATATCGATTCCATGCTCAGTCAACTCTCTTGGGACACCTAGCATGTCGGTCGGCTTCCAAGCGAAGATGTCTTTGTTGTCCTGAAGAAAGTTGGTGAGCGTGAGTTCCTATTTTGCCGAGAGGTGGGCACTAATGGTTGCCGTTTTGGAGGGATCACCGATGCCCAGGTCGATTTGCTTGACGTCGGCTTCTTTTGGTGGTGCAAGGATGCTAGGCTTTTTAGCCGGTATCTCTAGTTCTTCTGGGCTCATTTCTGCGGCGATAGTGGCTATTTCTTTTCTACCATCGGTGGCTTGTGCTTTGGCTGCAATTTGAATTGCTTCAACGTCGCAGTCAAAAGCGCGCTTCAAATCACTTCGAAGGGAAAGGACACCATTAGGCCCTGGCATGTTAAGCAATAGGTATGGGTAATGCGGAATCGCCATGAATTTTGCTAGTGCCGGGCGCCCGAGGATTGCGTGATATGATGAATCGAAGTCTGCAACTTCAAACTTGATGAACTCTATTCGGTAGTTTGAGGGAGTGCCAAAAGTAACCGGCAGGGTGATTTGTCCAAGTGTCATGGCTGCCTTGCCGGGTACTATCCCATAAAAAGGGGTGCTTGTTGGTGTAATCATCCCGGTGAGTTGTAGTCCCATCTTCCTTAGCATTTCTGAAAAAATGATATTGAGTCTGGCTCCCCCATCGATTAGTACTTTTGTGATAGTTATGCCGGCGATAGTTGGATCTAGAACCAGTGGATAATGGCATGCATTTCCTATGCTAGTCCATTGGTCTTCTCTTGAAAATTGGATTGGATATTGTGACCAATTGAGATATCTTGGAGTAGCCGGTTCTGCTGCCATAATAATTCGTAGAGCTAGCTTTTCTTGATGTTTGCTTCTGGAATCTGGGGCTCTAGCAAAGATCACTGCTACTATCCCCTGGATTTTTGGAATCCCTTGTCTTCGTGGTTGTCTTCATCTTTTTTCTGATTGTCTTCTTTAGTGTTTACCTTATTATCTTTTCTTGTGTATCGCTCGTTGAAGGTGTAGCAATTTCCGGTGGTGTGATTTCCTTTAGGGTGCAAAATGCAACGCATGTTTTCAATGTCTTCATACCCTCTGGGTTTGGAAAACTTCCTTGATTTATCAGCCATTACTACGGTGTTGTCTGGTCCACATTTTCTTTCCTGATGTCTGATGTTTCGATGATTTTGCTTGTCCGGATTGTCTCGGCTACTTCTATCCGGGAACCTTTCTCGTGTCTTTTCCTCTGCAATAATCATCTTTTCTACTGTGCATCTGAATTCTTCATTGTTTCTTGGATTTTCTTTGCAGAAGTCCTGAAATTGCCACCTAGCCATTATTCCGTGAGAGAAAGCTTCAATTGCTTCTCGTTCGGTGATGTCGTGTACTTGAGCACGTAGTTCGCCAAATCGTCGATAGTAATCTCTGAGACTTTCATCCCCTTTCTGCTTGAGTCCTT